>NC_041372.1:5654570-5954570 GCF_900634415.1 Cottoperca gobio | reverse complement strand
ACTCTTCACATCTTTTTGTCTCTTCCCCCTACTCTCCTCAGTCCTGTCGCTGCTCATGTAGATGTGTGCACTGGGGGAAACCTGAGGTCGATCCATTACACTCTTAGTCATTGATGCTGCCTTTTGTGTGTGCAAGCTGAAGCTTGTGTGTGTACTTCCACATGTCTGTTTAATAGAGCCATAATATTGTATCAGTTGGCTATTAAGACATAAAAACATCCATATACCAGTCAAGCCATTGTCTATGGACACCAAAGTCCAAGTGAAAACTAGGGAAGGAGGAAGAAAGTAGCATGAGGTTAAAAATGGACTATGGAGAGTTTATAGTGGTGTCCACATGTGTAGAAGAGAGAGCAGGGCTTATAAAGACAAAGCCTTTTTCTAACTAGGTTATAGGATTTACTCTTTGTCCATTAGTCTGGTAATGAACAACTGGCCTGTTTATGACTTTGCACAGTTGTGAACACTTTCCTATCAGTATCTCTTGCTGAGTGTTCCAACTATCAAATTAGAGAAGGAACTGTTATACATGTTGCTGTTTAGAATGGAAAGCCTCATCTTACCAACAAAATATACTTCATGTTTTAAGACTGTGACAGTGTATCCCTAAAAGTAGGCTTACTACAAGAGGCAGGTGGTCAAAAACAAAGAAACATGTTTTCTGAGAAAATGCCTTGTGGTATCTAACCTTACTACTGAACTAATCCTTTCCAATGAAAACTGTTGACATCACACTTTAGATTATTCAGAATATCTCAGATATTGCTTCTATGAAGTTGTATGTCTTTAATACATTAAGCAGCACAATCAAATGACCATTTACCTCCATTTCACTCCACCTTCTTCAGAGGTACTTATTTTACATTAGAAGAACATTCAGCAAGAGATACGTGGCTAAACACAAGGTGGGGGATGTGTTCCTATGATTTGGATGAACTGACCGTTTAAGCTAATGACTACTTCCCATGATTACACACAAAGGGGAAAAGAAAGTCACTCCATAACGCAGTCATAAGAAGCAAGTATGTATCATGTTGGCGCCAATATGCTGAGAAACTGGCATGCCAACAAAAGGACACTGAGAATATTACTTACAGTATTTTTCAAGGGATGTTTCACTTTCTTAAGCCAGCTTTGACCAGTTTGATTGAATGCACCTTGTGTAGCCAAGTGGCGTACCACAGCCCTTTTGACATGAGTGCACTACACTGGAGTCAGCAATAAGATGATCGGATCAATAGCAGGCCTACAGATCGCTTGTGTGTGTTTGTGTGAACGTGTCTTTCTCCAACATCAATCCACAGCTGGATGGCTGCTTATTCTACCCAAAGGCTACATCAACGTCAGTGGCTCACTGTGGGAGAGGGGCTCCAAACCAACATCGATACACAGCATGCTGAGACACAGGGAGAATGACTGATTGAATGAAACCTTAGAGTGGTATTTGAGAGCAAAGCCTCTGACAACAGCAGCTCAGGCTGTCAGCCTTCCAAACAGACAGTCAGCCCCAACACAAAGCTCCAAGGTTAATAAGAAGGAAAAAAGTGGATGATTTTGTTTGAATAAATGTTATTACTATTAGCTGGGAGGTGGAAAAAGTAGACAGCTCACAAATACATTGCAGTGTTCTGATGGTTTAATATTGTAAACTACAAGGTTAGCTCTTTAAAAAAGGTCTAATCTGTGCTTGCAGTATGGTGCTGACTTCTGAAATACTGTAAATGTACTTGTGGCCATAAGTGTCTCTTTTGCACATGTATTTTAATTATTGATTGATATATTGATACCAGTGTAAAACTAACATGTCTTTCTATGAATCTTGTCGAAGGTTAGTTTATGCGTTTGGCATTTACAAAGACTGCGGTTAAGTTACAGTATGATAGGTTTAAGTACTAAAAAGCTTACAAATCTACAAATCTTTAAACACATGATTATTCCCAAATTCCGTATGGATACATTGACAGGATGTATATTAAAGGCTTGGTTTAGGCATATGAAATATGGATATTGTGCATAATTTCAGCAATTTAAAAAACATGCATAAATGGTAAAAATCTGATTTATTAACTGCACTGTTTATTAATGCAAACAAAATGCAGAGTTTGGCTTCCATTTTGGCTCTATTACAATTATTATGTGCGAGGTAGTAGTAGATAACATTCATCAGTTTCTCTTTTTCTCCCCATCCCATTATTCTCTAATCTGCCACATTGCAAACGTTGTGACTAAACCATTTCACCATATTGCAACACACACACACTTATCGATACTACTATTCTTATTGGTTCTTTTTCATTATTAAATAATTTCCTTTTTTCGTAAACATAGGTAATTAAAAAGTATCAATATCGACTGAAATGAACAATTGTTCAGCTATCAATAATATCATTTATGAACACTTTATAAATAGAGCACAGACCGCAAGTGCACCTTTTTTTAAAACACCATATGCTTGAGAGTAGTTAACACTGACAGTTTGAGACGTAGTAATATTTCACAATATGGTTGAATAACAGATTACAAAACAGCATCCTTATAAATCAATCCAGTTGCTTTTTCAATTGTATATTCATTTCCATCATCTCTACATGTAAAGCTGCCATCCAGGTAATTGGAAAGAAACTCCTAGATGCAGACTTTAGTTCCCAACTACACTTTCCTAACCCAATACTTATCTAATCCGAGAAAAACACAGTTTTCGATCAAATTCCACCAGCCTCATTATGCTGCACTTTGCAATTACATCATTACATGTTTTGTATTTGTCTGCAGCTTTGGTTATAATTACATTTTCAGGAAATCAAGAGAATTAATTTGAACCTAAATTAATATTGAAGTGACTATTGTGCTCCTGAAATAATTGACCCCGAGGATTGAACATGTGCTTGACATATATCTTCGTCTCCTAAGAACTCCATTATCAGCTAATTAGCACTGACGCATACGTCTGTTGAGGTATTTCCCTTTTCACCACATGTCCGTTACGCTAAATGCTTATCCTATACAATTCTGCATCCTCACGTCGTCTCAAAATGTAAAGATATATCAACAATTTCTGAAGTGGAAATATTATATATTGACAAAAACAGCTACCTTCGGGTTGTGATGTCCTTTTTAGGATTTTGACTGAAATAACAATATTCTTTTTCCCCCATATGGTAATTTCTCCTCTTCCCAAATAGGGATGTGATGACATCACATTTTTATGCTATGATTATTGTGGCTAAAATATCACGGTAAACGGTATTATCCCAATCAGCAATAAACTGTCCTGAAATACTACTGCACTATTGCTAAAATATAGTAAAATTACCTCATGGCATGAACACATTCGATTTAATCAAACAAAAGACATTTTTGGGCAGTGCTGTTAACATCTGAATTTTTCACCACGGTATATAGCAGTGTTTTCCCTAGGTTGCTTTGGAGGGGTGCTAACTGTGCGCATGTGTGTGTGTGTGTGTGTGTGTGTGTGTGTGTGTGTGTGTGTGTGTGTGTGTGTGTGTGTGTGTCAGCTGCGAAGCCCCGCCCTTCGCAAAGCAGAGCGAAGGAGAGAATGTGAATGCGCAAAGTAGACAGTACAAACTGAAACGTGCACATAAATTTGATCAATAGCATAAGTGTTTAGTTTATTTAATAAAAGAGCACCTGTCAATGAGAAAAGTGAGTTGTGAATATACAAAGAAAAAAAAACAACCACCTTGAATTTCAGGAGGGGCGCAGGGCTCCTCCAAGACAATGGTAGGGGAAACACTGTATAGTAAAAGCCCACATTTGATTATAAAACAAATCTTTGATCCAGCTTCACTTGTGGTATGTTCTGCAACATTGCAACATTTTTCTCCAGGCCTGAGTACCTACAATTAAAGTTATGCTACATGCATCACTTGACCAAAGCAAGGTGCTATTAAAGTTTGAATATGTGAAAGTATGATGACAGGGAGCTGGCAGGGATGATATTACTACATTTCTCTCTTGTACAGTAATACAAAGAAAATCAAAAGAATGATGAGAACAATATTGTATAATACCAAAAGCTGGCTCTGAGCAGCACTGTACTTAAGCAAAGAAAAATATGGATATGATGATCCCATCATCCTCTGAGAAAGGAATGCTCCATCCCACGGCTGCTACACTGCTAACTAACTGCCAGAGTAACCCGAGGACTCCAATAGGAAGATCTGACATGAAGCAGGAAACCATCTGAGGTAACTGAGCTGGTGTAGCCCTTGTCGTCATCCTTTGTTGTTATGCTGCCATATAACTGCTAGCCAGCATCACAGGGGACTGGCACTGAGAAAGGACAGTGGGAGAGCGGTGATGCCCAAGTTCACGCAGAGTGACAGCTAATGCCTTTTGAAAAAGTGGCCGCGGTGCCACCAAAGGGAGCTAAGGGATAGGCAGTAAAAAGTTCAGCCATCTCATCTCGGCTTGCCATCGCTCGCCCTGCACTAATCTGACAGCTGCTATACGCCAGCATGCCTGGCAAAGTCTATTTCTTTCCATGCTCTCACTTCCTCTTTATCGTTGCATTCAAATGTACTTCCTCAGTTTCTTTCCTGAACTGATGTTTCGCATCTTTTACTGCCTTCTCCCCTTACCCCATCCGACAAAGTGTCTCCTCCCTTGCCTGACATGTGATCAATATTGTTTCTTCCTCTGTCTGTGGATATAGGAACACCAAATGAATTCAAGGGTTAATGCCAGCTGACAAGAGGGCAAAACAAAAATACAATTATAAATAGGTTTTAGTCTTTGTTTCTTCCAAGATACAAGTCATCAGGGGAGAACAAGCCTGAAGGCTTATCGACAAACATCTTTTGCCTCTGTGAATAAGAGTCTTTGGTCCACGTCAGTCAGGCTGGAGCAGGATAATTAACGATCAGATTACTCAGAATGGTCCGAGTATGACAAATCATATGACGTCATGATGCATTCTGACTAGCCTTGCATTACCTCAATCACTGCAGAGACACACACACACACACACACACACACACACACACACACACACACACACACACACACACACACACACACACACACACACAACACAGCTCATTAAACTGATTGAAAGGTTACCTCAGCTAAATGGCTTGAGTGTAGCACCACTGATTGATCAATGCATTGACTGATTGATTTTAAGGAGTGGTGCCACTGTTTTCAGTCTGAAAATGCTGATGCAGCGCAGTCACTTGCTCACGGCAGTATTGATTTATCCTTTGCCACTAATGGAAAAGCAACTCGAGTGCACAACCACACATATGCAATATGTATAAGATGACCAGTTACATGAGAAAAAGCAAACATCAATTAATGCGATACAAATACATATCTCACCTGCCGTCTATTCTTGTCTCCTCTTTCTCTCTTTGCTTGCATTTCAGCTCTCAGCCCATCTCAACTATCCACTGAGGGACTGCTAACAAGATGTTGCCTATTAGATCTTGGGATGGTGGAAGTCTTTAACTATGATGTGTCATCAACATGCCGCCTTTATAGCAGCTCGGGCGATTGGAATATTCCCTTCCGTCTCTCCAATAGTTGGCTAATGAAGGACAAGGGACTGATGATTA
Organism: Cottoperca gobio; assembly: GCF_900634415.1. Lineage (NCBI taxonomy): Eukaryota > Metazoa > Chordata > Actinopteri > Perciformes > Bovichtidae > Cottoperca > Cottoperca gobio. Next base: position 5,948,994 of record NC_041372.1, on the reverse strand, counting down.
ATTATCCCATCCCTGTGCACTGTTTACCTAGATGATTGCTGCTGATCAGGGGTGATTAAAATTGAACTGCCACTCATATTCAGTGTTTGTGTCTAGCATTGTGCAGATGTGGCGATATCAGCTATTTTGTAACTCCCTTTACTGTGCTCGTAAAATACCACAGTAATTCTAAGGAATGAACAAAGAACCACAAGGAAACTTAGCTGGGAGATATGCAGCTAATACCTTTCAGCCTCGACACAAATGTTGCCATCTGTCTTGCAGCCATATCCTAGAGTACCACAGCAGTATGCCTATCCATTAATTAAATGCATCCTTTCTGGCATGTCATACAAGTCAAACATTTTTGGGCCTTTTCCCTTCATTATATTAGTACAGCCCAAAATAGAAATAAAAGGGGGAGAGAGAGAGAGGATGACATGCAGCAAAAGGACGGGGGGGTCAGATTTAAAACACCAACAGCTGCGGTAAGGACTCTGCATTAGTAGATAGAAAGCCTGCTCTACCAGGTGAGCTACCGGGGCGCCCATCACTATGCATTTTTTGTTTAAAGTTAAACATGAAAGTACTTGGAACAAACGTTGTGGAAGGTTTTCTCATCACTCAATGATATACAAATTTGTTAGTAAAAAAGTTCAATTCCATGGACACAAATAGGGACTCTATTGGCCCTTCCATCTTCTTTCCATCTGGAGACGATAACACGTTGGCCAAAACCACAAGACTCGAGGAGAGTGTGGCCTTGCCCCTGTTTTTGGCCATTAGGCATTTGATGAATGTCCCCGGGAATGCCACACAGGGAGGGACATGTCGCCCAAGCGGCAGGCGGCCATAATGACTCGCTGCAGATCATATAAACAGATCAGTCATTTGCCAAACTAAACAGTGCCAAACTGTGGGTGATGCATTGCAGACAGAGGATGACAGCCTGTGCTAGCTGCTTGTTTAGTTTCCTTGGACCTATTATTACATAGGTCCATTAATAATATGCATTTATTTTTTGTTATTTAAAAAATACCCTAGCCACATACACACTATGTACTGAGTCACTGTAGAATGACTACACAGCATTCAAGCTCCTTCATTAACACTCCCACGCACACGGTCATACAAATGGAACAGATGTTAATGTTGTGAGCAATTTATTTTTATTTTATTCAGTTGTATTTAGATGTTATAGCAATATTCATTTAACATCTATGGCAATAACACAGAGTACATTGAATCAAGCTGAACTGGAAAGAGAAAGACAAACGAAAAATAGAACACTGGCTAGAAAGATGGGGACAAAGAGGGAGAGACAGATTGTATAGACTCTTGTCCCCTCTGCTGGATGCACCACAATTAAACACAATGACTGCCTGTGAGAGTCGAAATGCCCCTCAAGCTCCATTTGCCTTGATATACGAGTGTTAAAACACACTCAGTGGGGGAGGAGATACACAACAGACAGTCAGAGAAACCAAAGGAAGAAGTAGAGGAGAGAGAAGCATGGAGAGGCCGGTTGTTGAAAGAAAGCCTGGAGGGGCTGTAAGGCACAAGCTTTTTATTTGAATATTATTTGAATATCAAATGATAGAAATTTTCTCTGCCTGTGTCTCCTGCAGGACTCACTAACACAGTCTGCTCTTGTGGAAGTCACAGTTTCTGAAGTGAATTTAAGCTCCACTTACATGGCCACTCTGTCCAACCTCATCCCGTCCTCTACAGCTTCATAGTTCTTTATTCGTCATTTGTTAACACATCTTAGTTAATTTTTTGTCATTTAAATGGTACTGAAGGTCTCAAAGTCAGTGAAGTATATCAGCTCCAATACAACAACCAAGATGTGATGGGGTGGAATTGTGTTGCTAGATAGTGTCTGATGAAATAATTGAAGTTCATTAAAGTTTAATCAATTAAAAAAAAAAAGAAAAAAAAAAAGAATAATTGATTTCCCTTGTGACTTAACCTTCTCTATCATGTAAACTTCCCAATAAGATCCACAAGGTTTTCAATTTAGTAGCCTTGGTCCTTATTAGAAATCATGCATTAAACTGTGCAGTCACCAAATACACAGTTTAACACACTCCATATTTACACGTATTGAGTGTATTCCCACTTGAATAGGCCTTAACAGCACCCACGCCGTACCCATTATTTGCATTCCACATCGTAGGCTCAAAAGTGAACAGCGCTAAGTATATCAGTTCACACCTGGCATTAGAATGCGTCTCCAGTGACAACTTGTGATCGTATCTCACTTCCACGCTCAATATGTAAATAAGCACGTACATCATTTCCGTTTGCAAACACAAAACGCATAATGAAAAATCGGTATTTTGTTATTGATGTGTAGTGTGTGTGTGTGTGGTGTGTGTGTGTGTGTGTGTGTGTGTGTGTGTGTGTGTGTGTGTGTGTCCTTCCTCTCTCCAGAAACTATTATTTATTGAGTATTGTCTGTATTTCAAAAGAATAATGGCACTGACATCACTGTCCCATGTGTTAACACCCACAGTGACCCCTGTGTGTGTGCGTGTATAAATCTCACATAAACCCTACATTATTATACATAAAAACATGTGGTGACGAATGAAAAAGTGCTGCCTACAGTCTTTGTTTGTGTGCCTTTAACCGTATACTTTTCTCACCCTGACGGCGGTATTTGTGTATTATGGTTATGGTCGACAGACTGTCCTACGGGACCTCCGTGTCACCAACACTGCCGCCTTTGCCAGGCAGGAGCAGCACACAGAGCTCCAGAGAGCTGGGGATAAGAGCAGGCGGGTAGCTATCAGATCTGTGCAGAGCACCGGAACAAAAACACGACACATCATCGACAGTATGATAATGACATCCAAAACAAAAGATTCACTCTCAGTGGTTTCTGTGAAATGAAAAATACTTTAAAAATACTAATGTTTAAAAGTACAGAAACTGACAAAATACACAGAGCTATAAAGGTTGCGGACAATGCCAGCGATCAAGCGCCAACTCCTGCCTACGCAGAGGACGTCAGTTGAGGAGGCGGTCCTTCAATGTGGCCCAAGACGTGTTTGTGTACACACAACTAAAAGACTGTGGCCATATTCGTCCCAGAACATCTCCGAATGTCAACTGAACCTCAAGGTCTGAACAGAGCCCTAAGATTAGCCACATGAAAATCTATCACACTCCAGTGAACTCTAACCTGATCACAATCACAGCACATGACCAACAAGGCGGCCTGCTCGTGCTCAATTATGTGACAGTGACATCTTACACATGCAATTGTCGGCTATGCTATGGGACCTTAAATGCTTGGTGTGGAAGTGTGTGCGCATTAAACCCAAACCACAGTAGTGTGTTGACGACCCATCTGTGATTTAATCCTCATTATACACATCAACATCCTCCACAGTACCACCGTTTCTGTCTACAAAACCAATTGTAGGCCATTAAAGGTGAACGTGGCCGCATTGTCTGAGGCAGAAATGTGTCTTAAGCGAATTTTGTGTGATCCGCCGCGAGGTTGGATAGCAAAAGAAAAAAAGACAGCTAGTGAAAGCAGCCAATAAGTAAATGCAAAAGCAGAGAGATGCAAATGCACAGATTCCCTTACACATTCAGCAGCAGAGGAGATGCCTAAAAGAACAGAACATGCAGCTGAATGGAACTGTAAGGGAATTAAATGGATGGGCTGCGGTATATTATCACAGTGTAATGCGGTGCACACACACATAGCTGAGTAATGGCAAATCTGCATAAATTTTTTCCTCAATCCTCAGGTGGCAATGCTAAACTATGCTAAACTGACAGAAGGCCGATTGAAATAAATGACTGTGCCCTAGCATTTTTTAGCTTTAGCCAGCACCTGTGTGCAAATTCTGTGCAACGTGCATGTACACAGAGACAGAGAGAGAGAGAGACAGACGGAGAGAGAAACAGAGCAGGACAGATTAAAGATTTGGTGCACACTGATCTGTGCGTATATACTGGCATGACAATTGCAAAAAACATTTGTGAATGCATCATTTATACATGGATGGTACTTTAACCACAATATCTTTACTTGGGAAAACACATAGCTGGATAAACCACACCAGTTTTCAGGCTCTCTAAGTGCCCCGAGACCTCTGATTGATGGACGTGTCCGATAGCAGTTAACATTCCCAGATTTACACAGGGCCTTATGATGAAGCAATCATTAGCACATCCAGCACTGAGGACGGACACGGACACACGGACACCTCGTCTTTTACAAGTACACACAATTTCCACGTGCAATTCTTCATGACCTCCTTTCACAAATAATGAGAAAGCAGTGTTGCGTTGGAACTCAGCGTGCCTCCAACATTAGGCCATAAGGCCTGGGCTAATTCAATTATAAAGCCTTCACATACCAATGGGCAGCAACTCTGCGAAAGTCAGCCTATACTCTGAGACATCCCTTCCCTGTAAACAAGAAAAGATGATGTTTCCTGCCCACCGGCTAGGATCCATGAATACAACCTTACATCCTCTCATACTCACACACACAAGAACATAGCCTACACTTTTAGTCACACACAGACAACATTTTCAGCACAACTACTATTGGACCCCTAGAAGCATTAAGATGTCACACAGGCAGATAAGCAACACTAACACACACCTGAGTAAGATGACCCCGGGTTCAGAGAAGAAACCAATGAAGCATACATCCAGATGATTGACCTTTTAATTCGGCACCACTGGGCATGTTTTATGATCAAGATGTTGCTTGTCCAGTCATGACATCATGATGAGCCACCAAGGCTGAGCCATTAGGTTTGAGGCACTGAAATGCTCTCAAAACCCTGCTGCGTCTTTCACAGTAAATCCAAATACACTCTCACCTCAGATCTAAAACTTTACACTGAGAAGTAGCCTGCTCCTAATCAATAAGATTTTTGGAACAGTTATCTCAGACGTGCCACACTTCCTTGCAAAAAGGATGTCGTTTATTGATTATTAAAGCACATATGCACACATTATAGGGATAGAAGTGACCATTTTCCACCACTTTTACAAGGACGCCACTACAAGCCTTGCATCTATTGCTGTGTGGCAATGAGGATGAACCTGCAGCAATGAGTGACATTAAAGTCAAAAAGCCACACTGATACACCTTACTGTACTGGTGTTTATAGGTGAAGAAATCCCTTTTTTATGTGCTGTAAATTTGGGTAGCTACGTTTGCTTTTCCAGGGAAGCCTAATTTTAAATCACTTTGTCCTGCTGCTTCAATGTTTAGAAATCATATCAGAAAGATTTTTGAGATCTTTAAAGCCTGTTCTTGATACACAAGCGCTTCACGTTAAATATGCACCATTTACCTGCAGTTTGGTCTGGTGGGTACTGAGGTGTTAATAATCCACATTGTTCATGGTGACCGCAGTTACTCTAGAAACTTCTGCCAACTTCGAGCAAATAACAACAGTACTTGACAAATAGTCAAGCCAACGGGCATTCAGCCTCACCTATCATCAAATTTGTGCCATGCACATTCATTGAGGTTTTAGGCATGCGTATGGTCGTTTTCCCAAACTCAGGGCACTTGCAAGGGTGGCCTATGACCAAATAAGAGGCTATCCTCAAATAGCGGCATCTTGAGCCAAAACCAAATGGAAACACCATTTTAAAATTAGAATATCCAGCCACTGACCTTAAATAATAGAATAATGATAAATAACGGCAGCAGCAGATAAATATTTGTTTTTATGTCATGCAGAATTAAATAAAAATGTTTAAGTTGCTCAGTACCACTAACACCATAGCCTACTTTCTTTCTGTCACCTCTAAAAAGTAAGATATGATAAGCGTTTCCTTTCAAAGGGAGACACCCACCAGTCAGAAACACTGACAACTACTTAAAAAATGACTGATGGCATGAAAGTAAACTCATAATTGCAAGCATAATTCCACCTCTATTGTGCAGAGGTCTAATTAGCCACGACTGAAAACACCTGCGCTTTAACCTCTGGCAAGGGGTAAAAATAGTTTCCTATACTACACAACGGAGAAGTTTATGCACCACAAGTGTTAGCTGTCATAGTAAAAGTCTTAAAGTTCTTAAAATAGTTCAGGATGAGAAGAAACGACTTGTTATTGCCCCGCACATTTTGCGTTGCTCAATCTGACGCTGACTGTCATAATCATACCTGTCAACATTGTAATTTCAAAACAAGGGATTGTTTTTTGCCGGGACTCTGCCCATAATTTAACAGCTCTCAGCCACCCATATAATGTAAACGTAAACACATAAGGGACGGGTATATACATTCAGGAAATACATGTTTATTTAAAGTATGTATTACTTGTACAGACATGTTTATAAGATTTATGTATTTTATTCGATGAGTTATCATCAATTTATTTGGTGATTGATGAGTTGTGTGGCTTGTTTCCCCCGACGAGGACTTCCTTGCGATGGCAGAGTCGGGAAACATGTCCAGTACACTGCGACTGAAATCATCGCAGAAGCTGAAGGCTACATTATTTTTTAGCGCAAAACATCGACATCTTTCCCTCAGCTTTGGTCACTTGGTTTGCCTCCGACACAGTTCTTGTCACACATGAAGTCATTGACAGTGTGTGTTTGTGCCTCTTGGCGTGCTTGTGCTTGGACGATTTTTTCTGCTGGCGAACATCGCTTATTCCGCCGTGTGCGATGGACCGTGCTAACATCTGAATGGCACACTTTACAAAAAGCACGAGTTTGCCCGACTCTGCTTTTATTAAATAAGGGAAGGTCTCCTCTCATTTGGTACTTGCATAAAGTTTTAACTTGTTTGGCAGGTACAACTGCGTCTCCATCTATCTCCCGTTCACTGTGACTCTCATCCATATGCTTTAGTCTTCTGTGTTGTTCCTGTTTTCTTCTTCTGTGTGTTTACTGGCGGATAACGTTTTTCAGCTAAAGTTAAACATAATACTGCCACCTGCTCTATCAGAGGCCACTTTACACTTTTTTTTAATTAGGCTTATTTTTTTTTCTGAAAGGTTAAAAATACGGGATAATTACGGGAAAATATTTAAACGGGAGAACATCGGGATAGAAGTAAAAATACGGGATAATCCCGGGAAAAACGGGAGGGTTGACAGGTATGGTCATAATGTATACTGAATGGTGCTATTACGCTAAAAACAAAATAGACTCCCGAACTTGACTTGAAGAAATGTTTTTTTCACCCAACACACAGGTCTGTTTTACTGAATACGAGTACACTACTTGATCAAATAAACACTCACCAGGTTGACGACGTGCTGCATGTTTAAATCCTCAAACTGCGTTTTTACAAATGCCATATTATTCAAGCTTCACGTTCAAAACAATTAAGCTAGAAATGTAACCATTTAACGCCGAACATTTCGTCTACTGTTCACTTGTACAGAATATATCAGTTATTATAAAACTCTTTCCTTTCCTCCTCCAAAGTTTATCTTATTTTTAATTTGTTGACATCTTCTTCCAAACAAGCGCTACACGTGCTACATTAAACCTGGTCGTAACCCCTGTCTCGAGATGTCAGGCAAAGGTAGGACTGTACCATTCTGGGAGTGTGGAAGGGGGTCGCAATTTTGGCATTTACCATCACATTTGTTAGCCAGGTTGCTATAACATCCACAATCGTCTTACTTGGTCCCAGGTTGTTTTTAGAGACCACTTGACTTTCGTCTAGCATTATACCAAATGTTCATCTTGTGCAAAGGAAAGTCAAAAGCTACTGTGCATATTTATATAGATTTGAGGTGAACCTTCCCTGGTTATAACACTCAAATTATCAACTTTTTCTATATATATATATATATATATATATATATATATATTTTAATATATTTATTGCTGGATTTAAATAACATTTGCATAGGATGTTCATGATCAACAAATAGATGAGCAGTCTCCTTATTTAATTCCCACTTAACATACCGAACTACAACCATTGAGAGAAATCTGTCAATAAGTCTGCAACTCTCTATATTCTCATACATCCGCTGGAAATGCCATAATATCAGTCCATCTCGTCAGAGTCAATCTTGTCAATTTGATCACTCAACTTGAACCAATGCATATTTTAAGTGCTCCACTGTGCTTAAGAGAACATTTTGGAAAGAGAAATGATGAAATCCTAAAATGGTTACAAGCTTCTTCTTTTTTTTACCAGCCAGGGAAAGACAACAAGGGAGATAGATCTCTTAGCAATTTTAGGTAGGCAAGCAGCCTACAGCTAGTTCCGACACATCCAGTCCTCTGCCCTCCACTCCTCCCCTCTCAGGAGTCAGAGGCAAGGAAAAGGCCTGAAGGGATGTGAAAGCCATGCTCTCCAGTAAGCAGAAACATGTTTAGCATTTAACACTGCACATGAGGTAAAGGTCTCTGTGTTCTTGTCTACGCTCGCTTTCCTTGCCTCTCATCCTTGTCGTGAACATGACTATGTGTAATATGTTCCCGCTCACATTGCATCTGGAGGCATATTCCGTGCCATGTTGGCATGTTAAAGGAATAATAGGAATGGATGAAAGCTGCGATCTCCTCTTAGCCCTCCACATCACTTCCCACAACTGCCCTTGCACCCTGCTGCTCATCATCCCATCTCTGTGTGGATACTTCCCCCTGGATTACACGGGCTGCCTATTTGACGCAGTATAGTCAGTGGAGCATCCGAAATAAAGAATGGGATGCTTTGGTAACAATAGGCCAACGAAGGAGGCAGGCGGAAAGGAAAGTGTCGACTGACGTGTGGGATTCCCCGGGGTAATATACCATAGGAAACTGGAATTTCTTAGTACAAGACAAAATATGGGCCAAGAGATAAGAGAGAGAGCTCAGGGGACACATACCAAAGGTCATTAGTTGGATTCAAACCAACAAAATGAAACCAAATTGCACATGAGACTCAGCTTGAGGGGCTATTTGGTTCCCCCTAGGAAATGACTGCTAGAGGTGAATTTTTCAGCCACCTGTTTTCCTACCTCTATAAACAAGTGCATTAGCCATTCCCAAGGCCTCAGTAAATTCATTAAAACAGCAGGGAGTGGACCAGGGGGAGACAGATGACCCCTTCTTCCAACTGACTGACAGCCAAGGTGAGGCAATGTCAAACCACAGGTTTCTCTTTGCACCATCACCAAACCTAATTTCCTCTCTGTCTCTGGCTGTTTCTTTTTCTGGTAGACTTTCACTGTGTTAAATGGAAAGAGGATTTTTTTGTCTCTCTCCCCCTCTTCATCCCCTTCCATTCTAACTCCATCTAACTAAATCATCTCTTCTCGTCCTCTTCCAAAAATCACTTATTTTACCCCATATCATTCATTGCACTTTGTGTAGCTGCACATTGGTGGCATAAGTCTTGCCTAGTTAACAGACAACTTACACAGATAGGGTGACTGTAGTAGACAATAAGATATTATGTACTATTATATTCTTCTTCATAACACTACACTTATTCACTAAGGAATCTGGATGCATGAATACATAACTTTGGTTGCTGTTCCTTTATCTACTCCAACTACTTAGTCGAATACAAATATTTTAAAGCCAATTGAAAATGTCAAGTATGCATTGCAATGAAACTCAATACAACATCATTTTTCATAGTACTTGAGCAGTTGATAGAAGGAATAGCAAACACAGCACCTTAAATGCACCCTTCGCATCCTCTCACCTTTCTCTCTCTCTCTCTCTCTCTCTGCTGTGACACCCAGCAGCTGTCCAGTACCATGTAGTGGCCTATCAGGACCATCTGTAGGGGTGGGAAAGGCATTAGCTGCCACATCAGCATACTGACTTTACCCTTCCTTAGGTCACAGGTGGTGTCAAGGGACAACAGGGCCCACGCATGCACAAAATGTATATACATATACTGATATGCATATGCATTCATATGCATATAAAACTCTCTCTAAAAGGACATGTAGGCACTCTGAAGGATGTGATCATTCTTGCTGAAACAAAACACACATTACTGGGTTTGTTGTTTTGTGCAAAATCAAATGTATTTAATCCTGCATGATGCATACTTAAGACACCATTTTCAAATGTGATATCATCTACTCTATTTATATACATTCTTGCACACTCACATATACATATATATACATATATATATATATATATATATATACATATATACATACATACATACATATATATATATATACATATACATACATATACATATACATACATACATACATACATACATACATACATATATATATATATATATATATATATATATATATATATATATATATATATATGCTGTACTGTATAGTGCTGTACTGTAATTGCACACTGAGCACTGCTATTCTACGACGCTCCATAAATCACTACCGTATTTCCTCCACTGAAAAACTTCGGAAGTTGCACATGCCGTCAGACAAAATTTATGCACTTCAAAAGAGCTTACATAGATATTCTGCAGCTACCTTAAGTGCACTGAGAGGCTTGGGCTTAACATGACCTCATCACTACATTTACAACATGACCTGACGCAAAACCAGCAGCACCAAACATCAAAGGGCTCCAGTCAGCAGTTCTCGCCCTAAGCCTCTATTATGCCGGTCTCAAGTCTGGCTTGATTTGAAAATGGGAAGAAAAAAAGAGGAAAGAAATGTTAGATGCAATAGTTGGCTAAGGGAGAAAATAGAGCGGAGGGGGGAGAGGAGAAAGTCATTATTAGGAGGGCCTAGGGCTGTAAATCAGACATAATCAAAGCAGTGTTATCCCACAAGGGCCGCAAGCCCTTCCCACTGGCTTCAGACAATTCAATAATTAATAAAAACGGCAGCTTAAGCCACCACTGGTCCTCACACACACACACACACACACACACACACACACACACACACACACACACAAACACACACACACACAAACACACACACACACACACACACACACACACACCCACACACACACACACACACACACACACACACACACACATGTTTTGAAATAGGCCTGACTGAGTCGTTTAATGGTTGTTTACTTCCTGAGACCTGCCATTAATTTCCGCAACAGCAGGGAGTAAAAGTATTGTAAGTACTGTCAGGAAGGTAAACAACGACTTGGCCAAACCACACTCAGAATTGGAGGGAGAAAGAGACAGAAAGGTAGAGGCACAGAGGGAGGAAAATATTTAAGCATAGTTAAAATGTGTGCCATGCAAGTCCTCCTTAACACACACATACACACTTCTAATCCATCATAAAAAAAAGCCAGAGCAGCAGTCCTTCCGCAGGGAGCCGTCCAGGGAGCTCTACCAACAACAACCTCAGAGTACACACCACAGCTATGGTCCACACCCTCGCAATCACACACAGAAAGTGAGAACTGTGCTGGAAAGTGTGTGGAACTAGGTGCTAAAAGAACAGCTCCTTAGTGCTACAGCAGAAAAAAGGCGGAGGGAGAGTGAGCAGCAGTCCAGGATCTGGAGCTATCCAAGGTTCTGATATACTCCCACTCTCTCGGAAACAATTGGCTGGAGAAGAGATGGGGGAGTGGAGGCAGAATGGGCTGAGGACAGTAACTGTCCATGGCAATGACTCAACAGCGTGGCTCTCCTTTCGGCACTGGCTATCTTTGCGTGCATGAAGTAAGCCACTGTCAGACTGTTTACTTATACCTTTGATATGCAATTGAGTTCCCCTGCTGCTATAAATAAGAATGTTGACTGAATAATCCTGTTAACGGACAGAATGGACGATCTTAAGATGTAGCTGCCTACAGATTTTATTTATATAAAATTTGAATTTCATACAAAATAAAAAAACTAAATACATTAAGTTGAAAAAATAGTAAATAAAAGTAACACACTACAGCTACTTGCTGGCTTTATTATATACATTAAAATTAAATTTAAACATTTTAAATATAATCTAGAATATAAAATATGTATGTAAAAAGAAATATATATGTACTTAAATAGTGCTATTCTATTCAATGAATGAGAATTATTATAATAATTCACAATGAATACAATAATATATTATTATAATTATATTAATATATTAGTTATAATATACAGAATATTATAACAGTAAAAATAAAACCCTGCGTCTATTGTCAATGCAAACGTGGACTGCTGGAAGTGAAGTGCAGATAGTGTAAATGCAGCATTATTATAACACAGTGGACATACTTTCATTTCCTTTATTACTGTACTGTGTATTGACTCTGTAAAAAGATTTCTATTTAAAAAGCTGGTTTCATGTTCTCCAGACCGGCAATGATGAAATATGAGTGCAACAGTTTGCACTGAGCCAATCGATGTTAGGAGTTTTGTTAATTAATTGTCTAAATTTAATTCATTATTGATATTTATGCTTTTTTAACACCTACCTGCTGTTTGTTGGACACTAAATGTTACAGCTAGAGAGAGAAAATGATTTAAAAATATTAAAAGTATTGAATTTTTCTACAGAAATGCAATTTAAATCTTGTACTTAACCTTCCATGGAGCATGTGAGCTATGTTATGCAGCAAAGGCTACCAGGGTAAGCTATTACAGTAAGAAATCTTTATGCAATAAAAAGTTAGTGTTTAACCCAAGGTTGGCTGACTAACCCATCGGGTTTTGTGAGACATACAGACCGTGTTCTTCACATGTGTGATTGCAATTCATGTGTAATTCATGCTGTTGTCTGGCAAACATAATCCTATTTAGTCTCGCTACCTAATTTGGTTATTTGAAAGCAGTGCATTCCTATTTTTAAATAAAGAATCAGTACTACATTGTCTTGTATATTTGATCATTAATAAGTATAGGTAACTGTTCATTATGGAAATTAAGTTGTGATAATTACGCCAACAGATCATAAAGATTTGCATGTTCTCATCTAAAATCCTATTTCTATCAACACTTTTTCATAATAGATCTAAGAAAGCTGCTATTTGTATCTGATAATTAGATCAGTCTTTGTCAAGGTCTAACTAATAAGCCTGCAGGTCTGGGCTTAAGGACTTGTTGCTTTGTCAAACAGTTCTAGACTAACTTTAAAACAGCTTTGAAAACCCCCAAAATCTCGACTCAAGTCAAAAAACATTCTAATCTTCAAAGAGAGAATGGCGCCCAGTGTGAAAGAGCTGAAACAATACGTGCAAGGAGAGAACTGTCCATGGTGCTGAATTGACAGCAGCTCACAATACAGTGGCAGTGCTGGGAGCTGTCTGTGAAGTATATGGTGCTGACGTTTGCCAAGAGGCAGTGTGCACAAAGCATGTCCTTCCTTGATGGTCATGGAGTCCTCACGGCCTATCCCACACTGCATCTTGCACCCATTGTTTCTGGTTCAGCTATCCAACTCTGAACTAGAGAGGCTGGAGGTGTCAATGCACTGTGGGATATGCCACAAGCACTTAATGACATCAAGGAAGGTCATTGGAATTCTCAGAGCTGACACTCAGCATTTAACTGTAAGTAGTAGATGGAGGAGAGATGAACAAAGACAAATAAATAAATGATATTAAGAAAGTGTGGAAAGTGTTCTAGAGATGTTCTATGTTTGGGTGATGATTGTTTTTATAGATGCACCGAATAAGTAAATGAGGCTTTGTTAATTAAGACTCTTTACCCACATTACCCATTGTGGCCTGATAAGGTTTGAGCCTTGAGCCTTTTGAAGTAGGCTGATTCACAGTTCTCTCCTTCACTCACACATCAATGTAAATAGTTTGTGACGGATGAACACACTTACTGGACTCTGATTGGACTTATCTTGTAAATGTCTGTACTTATTTCAGAATACATTTTCAGAATAAGGTAAAAGAAAATAAATGGTGTGTTTGCTAAATGTAAACTGTGATTTATATCACCTAGTTTAAATTGTTGTCCGTGAGAGGTTACGAGTCACATTATCATCTTTACACGGCCCATATTTTACTGATTGCCGCAGCACACATCTGTTAGGCTCAAACTGTTCTTGGTGTTTGCTTCTCTGACTTAAATGTCATAGCACAGACTGAGCGTGTGAGATGAAGCATGGATTTGCAAGGCTATATACTTTATTTATTACAAGTATGGTATGAATTTATATGATTACATTTTGTAGTTATGAAAATCGCTGCGTGCTCTGTAGCAACCCATGCTAATTAATATTAATGTAGCCAAAACATTGAATGAATATCATATCCCTACAGGAATCTCCAGTCTCACATCCCTATTCAATGTATTCAGACATCATCAACAAAACAATAATGATGTCTTCTGCAATTAATGATGGATGACTTTAAGTGCTGATTTGATCATTTAGCAAATCTAGGAAAGCGCATGGAAATTGTGAAAAACGCTGTACTGTCAGGAACTTCATTTCTGTTTCCCTCCCTGAGAACACAAAAAGGATCAACTAGGAAGAAGATGGAGACGTTGATGTTAGAGGAGAGAACAACACGCTCACTCTCTCTCCTCATTGACTTGCCCCGGGCCACATAGGCGTGACTAAGTCTTATAGATTCATGGCCAATGGCAGAACAGGGTTAGCGAGTGAATAGCGGGTAACCGGAGCAAAGTGCCTGTCTTGCAGATCCTTGGAGAAAATGGCTTGGCAAGAGAGAGAGCTCTCGATCGATAATGCTCTGAAGAAGTTTGATAGGGTTTTGGTGCGGCTGACTCTTCAACACAGCATCTGTGCTTTGGAAGACCTAAGAGGTCTGCTGGTTTCCTACCATCTTGTTTTCTCTGTTGATTCTCTGTCAGCCTGGAAGCTATTCACTGTGATAATATTGATCTTTTCTTCTGTCTGAATGGTGGGCACTATTACCCAACTGTATTCTAGTGTAACATTTGTTGTGTGAAGGTAATATTGAATATACCTGTGTTTTGGAGAAACTGGTGCTGAGAGAGTCAAAATGTAAATATCTGAGGAGAGAAATGGCCAGTAAAGTTTTATTGTACCCTGTTCTTGAAATGCAGGTTGTGGTGTCTCCAACTTTATGCAAATTTAGTTCTAAAAAATGTTAAGAAATAGCATCGTGTCCTCGATTTCGGAAAACCGAGAAAGGGTGACAGACCGACAGCAGTAGTGGAAATCCTTGATACATTTCCCGGAGGATCCACTCTGTAAAAACAGGCACAAGCATCTCTGCTGCTAATACCATCTGTGACACACACGCACACGCACACACACACACACACACACACACACACACACACACACACACACACACACACAGACTTCCTGTCTCCCACATTCCACAGCTTGCTATACACCAGGGGCCATGTCAAATCGCAGCTATTCCAGGGACTTGCTGCAGGATGGGAGCCACAAGTCATCATACATGCCAGTCCCCAAACACCCAGGCCAAATGGTGTGACACTGATGAATCCTGGACTGCTCCACTTGGAAATGGGAGAGAGACAGAGAGACAGAAAGAAAGAGAGACTTGGAAACCTGGTAAGTGCTAAACCCCTGAAATTAGCAGCATTGATGGCGAGAGTGGCTCTGATCCCAAAACAATAAGATCTGGGATTATTTAATTTCAGTGCAATGATTTCAGAGGTTGCCGCTTTCTTCAGGCTGTTTAAACTCAACAGTGTTCTAAAACACTGATTAATTAAAAAAAGTATTAGCTACAATAATATTTTAGGTTGTATAACAAGAATACACTCTTTAGTTTAGCATATGTGATGTCAGTGCTGTGGTGTTGTTTAGCACTGCACTTGACATATATCTCTGTATATGAACCATGATAACAATTGCTGCTTATCGTAACTCAACAATTCCTCTTGTTAAAAAAAATCACTACTAAAAAGGAAATAATCACATTTTGTTTCCCCTGTGAAACGGCGAGAACATTAAAATATGTTCTGTATCACTATTGAGTTGCATCTGTTTACGAGTTTATCAAACTAGGCAATAGCATTAGTTTAAAATATGTTGATTCATTATAATGTTTCAAATATAACAAGTAGGAAATTAAAGTTTTGCATTGGGCCGTGAATAATAGTACAAAACTTAAACAGCAGTGGACTAAACAGCTAAGAAGTCCAAGTATGGTGAGGGACGAGGTCTAAACGATTAAAGAAAAGCCTGCACTGCATCAGAGCAGTTAGTCAGCAAGTCGCACTAAAGCTCTGGATGGATGGTTGGATTGAAATGGCTGGACTCAGATGGAGGAAGGGACGAATTGTCTGTGACTCCGTTCTCCCTCTCTCTCTCTCTCTCTTTCCCTCCTGATTCTCCCTCCTCCCCCTCTTTTCCTCTTACCATCATTTAGACACATTCAGCCTTCATGTCTCTACTTTTCCCCCTTCGAGCTGTGAAAGCGGCTGCCAAAGTGGCACAACTGTGACACGGGCCTCATCTGCCCTGACAAACAGGAAAATGGCAAAGAAAATCTGCATCAACACAAGAGAAGCTATTAAAACTAATGTTTGAAGCAGGACATATGGTACAAACTAAATGTAACACCTTAGCTTAACATTCCATTTTTCCCACTGCCAAAAAGCAAATTAAATGTGGAGGAAATACAGAAAAAATTCAATAATGTTAAAAGTGATTGAATTTGAGTGCCCATTTCACTTCTGTGTTTCTCTTTTGAATCACAAAATGGTGTCAGCAGTCATTGCTCAATTGTGCTTTTGTATTCCTGGCTCATTACAACTGAGATAATTGTTTGACCCTTCCTGCTCTACCTGTGTCCTTGGCTCCTGAGAGTGCTCCACGTGAGAGTTCTATGGGATAAATGGTGGCTATTCCCACACTCTGCCCTGTGGCTGTCTGCAAACAGAGTACCATCGTATCGGTGACAAGAGAAGCCTGATGAAGGTACGCTGGCTGCACAAACCCAATGCAGGCCTCGGCAGCAGCAACGCCACCTCTCTAAAAGGACCCATTGTGCCCCGCCAAAGCCTTTCCCTCTCTGCAGTGAAGTGGCCATTGTGGCTCGCAGAATAGCCATCTCTCTCCATTGCCTGGCGGGTAAAGTGCTGCCGTGATGGGGCTGAGTGTGGCCGCGGTCGTAACAGTAGACAGTATCTCAATATCATGACCCCCATCAGCCCCCGAGTGCCCCCTGGGGCTCAGACCATTCTTCCCACAGGTGGGGACAATCCAGACTTAATTTCAGCCGGTGAATAGAGCGTAAAGGAAAAGGTGCATTCTGATATTGGAAAGAGCTACACTTCAGGATGGAGCTAGAGGTGGAGTTGATGCGCTTGACAATGTTTACCATGTATGGCTCTTTGGACAACTTGTATTGATTTGGCTGCAGGGGTGGTTCTCTGAAAAGATATTCCTGTATGACAGGACGGACAGAAGCCTTATGGATTTCTAGGAGAGGAATAAACTGTGGTGGAGCGCAGCAATTCTCTTTAGGTTTCTTTACTGTGAGCAATATTTACAGATCTGCTCAGTCAGCTAGGAGCTGGGAGGAGGAGTTCAAAAGAAAAGAAAAAATAAACAGAGACAATACAGTCATTAAAGGTTTGACTGAGGAAGCTGTACGTCCATGGCCTCAGCTACAGCTCATGTGCGACTCATATGCAAATCAGTGAAGGGAACACAAACACATTCAAATTGATGACTCTGAATTAACCTGGGACTATACTCCCTGCATCTTTGAAAACTGCTATATATTGTTCAGGTGGAGAAACAATCTCATAATATGCTTTGTTGACCGTAGGATAAATCCATTAAACATTTCCCGAGAGAAAAAAAAGGCTTATCGTGGATTAGTTTGTGTTTTATTGCATATGGCTCTGTCCAAATAGTGTGTAAGTGACTGATGGTAATGTCCAGCGCTTGTCTTTTGAAAGCAAATGCTATTGACTAGCTAGATATGCAAGTGTTATGCAAACAAACTGCATGATTATGCAAAACTATAAATAGTGTGGATGAGTGATATCCCACAGCATAAGGATTAGTAACTAACACCCACTCTTCAATTATGAGCATAAAACTCTTATGTTGGTCTTTTTGTGTCCCGTATCCCTGTTATGCAACCTGCTCCACTTTGAAATAGGATCCTTTCCCAGCTAACCACATGTTAGCATACCCTGGAATGGATGGGTACAGTTTAGACAAAGATGGAGACAGTCTTGGTGTTTATGATGACACGAAGCCAAATGACTCTCAGAACAATTTGGTTTTCCAGGGTCTGCAGTACAAAAAGCCAAACATGTTTACAACTGACTGAGAGAAAGGACTGTCTTCAGGTTGCAGGTGAACATGATACATCATCATCAACAACAGGAGGTTATGTCAGCTTGTTTTGTCCAGAGCGTGCCCTTCCATGTGGGGAGGTAGGGAGTCTGGGGGGATATTTTTAAACCTGAGCAGCTGCCTTTGCGTGGGAGTAATTTAGGTTAAACAGCTCTCTTGCGGGTGCTAAAGAGATACATCTCACACCTAAAACATAAGCCGGCTGATTCTCCGGTGAAGAATTCTCTCAGGTCTGGTTGGGTGACACCTGAGGAAGATGACATTTGAGTGGAGGCCAAAAAGAGATAAATTGCTGACATGACAAAGTGACTTGAAATGCCTGTTTTTATTTCTCCATTATTGATACTCCCCTATTTTCTTTATGAAATTCAAGCTGAGCATCTTAAAAGGAATGCAAATATTTCAAATTGTCCCACTGGAGGCTACAAAGAACATCTTCATTAATTCATTGGCTTGCTTTTTGTGGGTTACTCTGATTTTAAAAGAAGGGGGCTGGGATTACATTACTTTCAGCTACATGAGAGAAGAAAAAAAACCCCTCGTCTAAGATTCAAATGTACTTGCAAGCTCTGCTGAATGAATTCATGACCCAATCTTTGTGGAATACAGTAGAGTATGTGGCACAAATCCAGGATTTTTAACACCCAAATCTTTCAACTCTTTCGCAATTAGAAAGACCAAAGGCAAGTTGTTAAAAGCCACACAGAGCTTTGAACTCAACTCGTGCTATCACGCGACAATTTTGAGCCTTTTTTCCTTTGCAGCGGACAAGCTCGACAAGAGATGTAATGACTTTAATGTCCTCAATAATAAATGTCCTGCTAGACTGACTAATATTAGTACAAATCTAGACACGGATATCCTACCCGCGTGGCCACAAAGGAGGAAAGGGCGTAACTTGATCAGATCGATGAGCCATACTGTATCGTTCATTCCCTCCTGTTTCTCTCTTTCTACCACCCCGTCTCTTTCTCTCACAAATCATTCCATGCAATCACTCAGAGACAATGAGAGGTCTTTCAATCCATCTGTCCATTATAGGATTTTCCACCTCTACTCAGCAACTGCTTAATCAAAAGAAAAAAGTGATTGAAGGGCAAGAGAGAGAGAGCTGGCGGGGCACGTCTTCCCTCATCATGGCCCCACAGCTAAAATGGAGGGCGTGAGGAGGAGTAGGAAGAAATCTTTCATTTTCTTATTGCATTTCCTCCCCTTTTCTATGCAAGTGAAAGTGTCTGTCTTCTTTATAGCTCCCCTAAGCTCCTTTAACCTCTCTTCTCTCCCACTCTGCGGGTGGATGCTGGACGGATGGACGGGAAGATGGATGAGGGCCAGACGGCGAGCAGCAGAAGAGTGAGTTAATGAGGCAGATTGCTCTCTTTGCCAGCGTGCGAGGGATTACAGGAAGATTACCCATTCTGATTCTCTTATAATTTTCGCTCCCTCAGCCTCTGTGGTGGTAAACTGGAGGGGTGCGACGGGGCGGGGAGGGGCGTGGGGAGGGTGTGAGGGCCAATATTTTGATAGAGGTGAGATAGAAGACAGTGCCTCGGCTCTCTGTCAGGAGAAAATGACAGCTGCTCAAAACAGTGACCTGCGAGAGGATAGAAATTCTGACTGATGCCTCCAATCTGACAGCTTCTACGAATGGCTTAAATATACCCAGCATGAAATTGAATATCTTATATATCACATGAGATCGAGCTCCTTGATCAAGTTTGTTTTCTGAGAAGAACTATATTCAATCAACAGAAACGCACAACGGACACTTTACAATGAGTCAAATGATGCATTTGAAAAGGTGTTGTTTTTCCTGCAGCATTCAAATGATTTGCTGATTGTGTGTCCACTCGTGCCATTTGAGTTGAGAAGCTGGTCATTTGTATTCTGGAAATTTGTTAGGAGTCTAATGCCACAGGGATGAGTGAAAACAAAGAGAAGCACAGGACCTCAAATCCACTTTTTGCACTCACCGCATAACGAACAGTGAAAAAGGTCTGGAGAAATTATTCAAATTGCAGGGGAATTTGCCATTATTATAAATCATCTCAACCCACAAAGGCAATGTTAAGCACCCTTCATGAAGTGCACTGAAAGCTCTGAGAACAAAAGTGGAATCATGTATGGGCCCATTTTCTGCCAGTTGTTTCTGCTCGGTGTATCATTATAAAGGCGAGAAGCTATTTAGGTATTTCCGAAGCCATTGTCTAAACTAGACTCGCAAGACTGGGTTGATGGTGGAGTCATTTGAAACAACTGGATGTTAAATTATGCGTAGGAAAAGCAACATTAGTGCTGACATTCTTTGGTTGAACGTTGATGAAGTTTCCCACTGAAAGATGCAGACAAATGTATTTGTGATGCAGAGGTCAAGTGTCAGTGAAGTCCTTCAACAGGGCCTTTAGTCCTGGCTTTAGGATACCACACATGTCTGCCATGACAAAGAAAAGGAGTCAAATCACCTTGCTTTATTTCTAGCACAGGGCTGCATTAGCATTAATAAGCACTACCTCTTCCCCAAACCACCCTCACTGCATTGTATTTCCCTCTGCAAGGACTTCAAGCAATAAATGCATTCCAGTCAATCAGAGACTTTTCTGTATTCACCAAACTTCTCTACAGTGAGCACAATGTGAAAAAATACAAAGAGAAGTACTGACAATTTTCCCACCTAGCCACAAGAAAGAAGGATAAGTGGTTTTAGACTAAACATAGACTAGTTTAGAATTTTTCATATATGCAAATATTGTTTTATATATATTTATTGTGAAAAAGTTTGCACAGATTCAGTATCAAAAGGCAGAGTAGGTCAGTTTTCCCACAGACGTTTACAGGGACTCTCCGTATGTGGTGTCTGCTTTCCTCATCCCTCGGCTCCTCACCTTCCATCTCTGCCTCTGAACTAAACTAGCATCCGCTCGGTTTACAAATAAACCCACTACCCAAATTGCATTACACAATCATTGATCTACCGGTTAGTAGTGCTTGTTATTAATCCTCTGGTTGGAGGATTGTGTGTAGAGACACCATTACGCACCCCAGTGGGCGTTTGGCGACACGGTGGCGCAGGAGTCGCATACAGTTGCAGCAGGACTTGGCGCAATATAAAGCCCAAGATATCCACGTACTGTACGCATTGTTACCACTTCGTACTGATCACAACTACTTAGATATAAACACTTCTTCATTAACACCACAGAGGGTCAGTCCACAGCCAGTCTGCCCTTCACCAAAGAACGTATACCCTCCGGTGGCCCAATTCCCCGTCATAAAGATTTTTTATTTTTCCATTTTAAAGATAAATTAATTGTAAACAGCAATAGATAAATTATTATAAACCCAGTCGATGGTGGCAAATCATTAATCAACTCTAGCGGGTAAAATTCCAGCAAATGTTCAATTCAGGGATTTGGAGTGAAGGAGAAGTACGTTTGCAAGTAAGCAGGCGGTGTGTGTGAAAATTAGGCCACATGTATCATCAACAGAATACACAGCGTGTCTCACTTGCTCACAATTTAGGCTATTCAACAAAAATCTAAACCAGTGTTGTTCAAATAAAACGACACCTCGGTTGTCGGAAGCTGAATTAATAACCCTTCACAAGTAGTCTGCGTAAATACATCCACAGCTTAAAAAAAGCACAAAAAAACTGACTTTCGCCGATCACTGTGATATGTTTTTTGACGAATTCCCACACTCTGACACGCATGGCTTCAAACATATAAGTCCCATCATTGCCCCTACACCGGATTCAACGTGTCTGCTCCAAGAACCGCAGAAAACAAACAGCAGACCACGATACCGCTCACCTCCCAAATCTCCTCCAAATATTGACCCATTACGCATCGTTTGCTGCTGGCTCCCTCAGAACAAAGCCACCAATTGTTCATTATTGGACTATATAAGTCTATTTGTTTTAAAAACATTTTTTCTCGACATCACCTGTCATCATTTGGAGGGCATTAGCAGAGAGTGACAAATCCAGAAACCCCCCTACGGAAACATATAGTCACAGCAAAGAAGAGAAAAGTCCTTACTTGTTTTTTGCGGCAATCCCTCCGATAATATTCTCCAGACTTGAGGAGGTTTGTAAATATCCCTGGATACAGCTATAGCAGTTCACGCTTCTGTGTTTTTTTTCTTTTTTATCCAGAGCGGTGAGCAGACCAGAACGGTTTTCTTTACCCCCTCTCTCCTTCAAGACAGATGTGAACGGTCCTGGCCGACTCGCTCCACCTGCATCCCTGCTGTCACGCCAGCCACAAGACAGAACATGCAACTTCAGATTCGTCCTTTCAAATTAAAACTCCTATATTGATGTGTATATCGGGGCCTTTTATTGTGGAGGTTCCGTCGCCGTGTTTCTGGCGGATGCTTCTTGGTGTTTCTGGGTGCATTTACGCATCTCCACCTGCATCCACTGGAAGACACAGCGGCATCAGCAGAGGCACTGAGGAAGCCTCCCACAGAGACACGCCCCGCTCCGGCTGGAGAAGGCTACTTCACCCTCGGCGAGGGAGACGAGAGAGGGAGGTGCTGGAAAGGCTGTAGAAAATGCTCCACTTTCTTGTGTAAGTGGACGCGCCTGACAGGCAGTCAACATTTTAGAAATTCCAAAATAGGGTGGTCAAAGAAGATGGAATAGTGTGTAGTTTTCAAACAGAAAACAAGATAAACCAGTGTGAGATTTTTAGAAAAACAGTCGTGATCAGTTCAATTCAAATCAAAGAAGAGAATTAAATCAAAGGGAAACTCAATATTACATTCTCGAAAAAAATAAACAAAATCTACCTTAAGAACAACATACAGACCTCAAATGCTGCTCTGAAAGATGGTCTTGCTGCCTGAAATAATGATATCAAAGATGAAAGCCGATCTATCATCCGCTAACTGTGAACCTAATTATATAAACTACGTCGTCTGGCAAAATGGAACAATTACTAATGAGTCAAAAACTTATTTGTTAAGGATATAACCATCAGTTGCACTGCTGCTATTATTTGCTAATGACTGCCATCACCCTCAAACATGTCTACAGGCAATTATAAAAACAGAACAGTGGGTCCATGAGCTCATCATCATAAAAGGAAAAAACAGCATAAAAAGAAATTTTCTTCCAAAGATGGCATAATCCCCATCAGTGTATTTACTTACACACAAACATATCCCTCATAAAGATTAACGAGAGCCTAAATAGGTAAATTATATTACATAGATAAAAAAGAGAGACTATTGACTTGAGGTGGATTTGCCAGTGTGCAAGTCCCTGAATGAATACAAATAATAATATTCACAGCAATTTAAGTGTTTTAAGAAAACATAAAGTTAATAGTAAATATATACTATACTCAGTATCAGTCCAATCTTCCAAATATATATAATATCTACTTACCACAATCATTGAAAAACGTCAGCCAGTCGAATATCAAATGTATTCAAAGGTATGGTAATGTTGAGAGGCAGAGCTGTTTGTTCAAGTGGAATGATTTGCTGAGATAATCTGAATATCCACAGCTTTATAGCTTATTTTTGTGTGCCAAGTATTGTACCAGTCTAAAGAGCACTGCCAGTTAGTTAAAGGCATTACATTTGCACCCTGAGTGAATCAGACCCTAATCAATGAAACCCATCAGGCTCTGAGCCATGCTGGGTTACAAAACCACTGTTGTGGCATAATTCTTTCGACAACAAGTGGGAGCAGCTTTGACTAGCCAAGCCATTCCCTTTCTGCTGCACCATGACCTGTTACCCCAAAGACTGCATCGCCATTGCTCCTGGCAAAAACAAGATTTCACCTGCACAAATGGGACTATTTCATCTGGGCAGAGAAGGGGGTCATTTGAGTCAGGCAGACCATTTGAAGCTGAAGCTGCATTTCTCTCCTGTTCTCACTTTCTCTTCATTTCCTCTCCTCATCATGTCAGACACTGTGCTGACAAAGTTCCGCATTAGAGACCTTCCATGACCTCACCGGGCTCTGTTGCTCTGTCTTGGAGAACAACTGGGTCTGTTCATCATGTCCCTCATCATGTCAACACATTGTCAAGGTAAAAGTCTACATTTCAGCCTGTTCTGCTCATTTACAGGATATCATTTCTTTGGTCCGAGCAGTGTATACTTTCACAGGAGCATAGATATCAGTGTTAAGTCTACAAGTTCTCCAAATGTTATATTTTCATTGAAGAATTCAAAAGCAAATCAATAAATGTCTAGTTTACACCTTGGCGGTGATCAATCTGAAACCATTGGAAGCCATTGACCACACAAATGCCATTGACACATGAATCAATAATGTGTCTTTGGAGGGTTTTCCAGTATATCCCATCCATCTAGCCATCAGCCTGTTCTGCCTTAAAGGTATGTCCACGTCAGAGGCAAGCAGTGTGTCGACAGAGAAAGCACAGTCTTAGTCAATGAATCTGGAGGGGGTACATCAATCACAGTCTTATTGAGCAGCGTGGTGGAAGGGCAACCTGTCAAATAATATTGGCACCTCTCAGAATTAATTTCTCAGGCCAAAATATCAGAAAAAAAAAGTATTGGGAGAGGGTAGGTGGTCCATTGTCATTTAATGTTGTGTCCCTATAGTATAGTATAACGTTTTTTAGTTATGTCAGTCCTTAAGGCAAGTTTGAGTATTTCATTCATACATATGTTACAATATGATACTTTGGCAAAATAAATTGATACATGAGTCATATTGACAACATGGACAGAGGGATAACTGCTTTGTCAGCTATTAAAAGCTGTTGCTCATTTCTATCTCCAGGTATATTAAAACATGGTGTGCAGAAGTTAGACTGTTCAGACAAGAAGAGAATGCAAGCTGGTCTGTCCTGGCTGATGGTGAAAGAGATGTAAGCACCTTTAAAAAAGCTATGGATACAATGGACAATGGATAAGAGAACTCTTTTACAACCTAGAACTAATGCTTTAAAGAAAACAGTTCTGTATGAGGCGGCCGATACCTTTTATTATTATTTTTTAAATCAGAAAAACCAAGCATACAGTTGCAAAGCTGAAGCGATTTCTATTTCTTTTGTATATTTTATTATATATATCTATATAAATACGTTACAATACAATACAAAGTAACACACAAACCAAGCCAGGAGTAAGACACAGGAGTAGACACAGGAGTAGACACAGGGGAAGACACGAGGGAGAACACCACATAACATCGATGACAATCCGACAAGGCACACTGGGGCAGACAGGGCTATATACACAGACACCAAACGAGGGAACAAGACACAGCTGGGGGAGAAAGACAAAGACACAAGGGCAGAGTAAATGGACACATGAGGAACACATTAACAATCACAAAGGGAGGGTAAACACACAAACAGGAAGTAGACATGACACAAGGGGGAGTGAACACTTCAAAATAAAACAGGACACCAAAGTACAAGCAGATCGTGACACAAGTTTATTAAAGATTGGAAAGATGGAAATAACATGTAAAATATAAAAAATATTCAAACACTTTTTTTCTTGGTTTACCATTTTGGGAATCCACACGATTACTCAAAACAATTACTCTAAAGTTGCAGAGTTTAACATCTCTCTTTTGGTAAAACTGCTCACACTGGGCTTAAGTGAATTGTTGCAGGGGGTCACAAGTAGACCAGCAGGTTAGAAACCACTGCTCCAATACATTGTTTGAAGTCAGTATGCAGAATTGCAGGTTTGTTTGCAAAGTTGCCCTTTTCACATATCCACAATGTCTTCTGATATATAGAGGTTATCATCAGAGAGTGCTCTTATGTATGTGACATTTATCAGAGCCCCTCCTTTTCCAAAACTGCAGGTCTACGCGGTCATTGTTAGATGTAAGCTTCAATCAAATGTGAGTCAATGCTGTTTGATGCAAAGAGAGTTTTCCATTCAAAGGCAACATCTAAAAAATAAATGAAAATATCTCACAGCAGACAGATATCAACTGAATGTATAACACACCAAATATCATCAAATAACCGCCAGCCTGTTATCATGATCTGATTTGAATCCAATAGAGATTTCATGCCTTTTAAATATGAGTATAACTCATACCAGTCGTATGTCTTCCAGCGCCTTGATTTAATATTCTCTACATATAAAGCTGGCTGATTTGATAAGCTTTCACTCATGAGTAATTCATTTCATTGTTGGAGGACCCTGTGAGGTTGTTGCTTTTTCCTCTTTCTCTCCATTGCGCTAATTAAAACTAATTGAATTGAATTGATGGTACCAAGCCCCCGAATCACAAAGCAACCATCTCAGTCCTGCTCATCCCTGAAATGAGACAAATCAAGTGTGCCATGTAATCAGACAAGAAAAAAAGTCAACACAACAAAGAAGCCATGTCCCCTGTTTGTTGTTGTCATTATCACAAATCCATCAAATTCACAAATAATAACAGAGGCAGAGTTGTTTACACACAAGTACATTTGGTTGTCTTAGATACGACAATGGTTGTTTGTGTAACCATAAAGTCTCCTCGGGTGCATTTAGTCAATGCTTGAAAACTAAAGGTAATACTTTTATATAGAAGTACAACTGTGTCCTCACACTATATAAGTGTGTCTCCAACATCAGTGTAGCCTAATGCAGATTACTGATATAAATACATCATGTTTCTTCCTTCTAGTGCTGTGTAGGTGTACGCATATACAGCACTAGCTGACTGTATATGTGAAATGTTATTATGAAGTGGGTCTAACCTCCACACTATATTCAGGCTCATAGAATAGAACGTTAACAGTGTTTGGCATGTGTAATTTATTCAATTATAATATATATTATTGTTATTCAATGCAGAGGTGATTCATTAACATCACTGTTGGTTATTATTACTATCCTGTCTGAAAAAGGCTATCTATTTTTGAAATAGCAATAGAGATGCTCCTTCATCTTATTCCTCTCTATCAAACACATGGTTCAGTCCGAAGAAAGAATAGATGCCTGCTATCATGCATCTGCGTCATGTTGTTTAACACAGACGCATCTATCTACACAACACATGTAGGTCAGGTCAGAAGCTTTAGTGGATAAGCTCGTACACCTACGATACAGTAATGTTCAACAGGGCAGATTGAACATTACTGCTCTGACGAGAAACCTAAATGCCTCCATTCAGATGTTTAACTAGCAAGGCCAGACATGGGGGTTTGCTACAGTACTGAGACGCAACTGCTGTCAGAGAAATTGATCTAGTTCCATTTTATGTTAGACGGATGTTGACTAATGGTCAACAGATGATGGAGAAAAGGAAGACAAGAGGTTTGCATGCTGACTCTATCAAGAGAAATGGCAGTTTAATATTTCAGTTACAAACCTGTGTTGTTGCCCTCTGAGGCAAATTGTAAGACTGTCGACTAAGAAAAATGTTGTGCATTGTCGTTTTAGCAAATGCCCCCATATGTTTATGTTCAAGCCTTCTTGCGGCTGTAGGAATTATAGGTCTTTGCAAATAGGGAGCACGTTGTTGGGTATACACATTGTTGGGCTTTGACATAGAGACATCTATGATTGTTCCCCAAACTTTCCCAAATATAATTATTATTTTATACCGCAACGTTAAGCAATACCCTGAAAGTTGAAATGTTCAATTCACGAAGTATAAAAATAAAATAATTGGACATAAATGGATACTGAGCATCAACACGGTTCAGTTCCTTAATATATCACAAAAGAAGAAAACTCCTAAACTAATGCGTTTATTAAATATGGCGAAAAGGAAAGAAATCGGCAATACCCTGCTCTGATGGAGTTTGGTAACAGAAGATTATGGTAGCCTAGATGTATGTGAAGCTTATAACTAGAAGAAAGGAGAATAGAGAGCACATTAGATTAGGATGAAGAAAGTCTCCGTTCTACACAAAACCAAAACTGTTGATTGGGCACAGGAATCAAATCAACAAGCCTCTCTGTCAACACGACATGTAATTCAGTTTTGATAGCGGTTTAGACAGTACCAGAGTCTAGAAAAGCAGTAGGTGATGAGAATTACACACGTAACGACAAAGAAATTGCATGTGCCAAACAATCAACTGAATTTGTCTGAAGTAGCAGAAGAAATAATGGCAGTGTTAGAAAAACTCAAAACACATCAATTGTCTCCTTCAAAAAAAGGAAATGTGCAAACCAGCAATTCAGTCAGTCTTTTTAGCCATCCGAACGGCCTCTGAGATACGAATCTGTAGTGTAGTGTTGAAGAGCATTGTGGGAGAATTGTGTTATCAGCATGTATGGTGAGGGAAGAAGCGGGGATGCTCTGCACCCTAAAGGCCTAGTCATGATTAGATGATGAGGCATGATGGCTCCAAACATATTTACCCCAAGGAGCCCATTGGACATGGTATGTGCGTCTGTGTGTTTGTACTGCAACAATGACAACATCAGCATATTTGCAGATAGCAGCCTCTACACAAGGGAGGGAGAGGAACAAAGATACACAGCAGGGGAGACACCACTGGAGACGAGGATCTGTTTGCAGAATGTGTGTGTTTGCATGTGTCGATGCATGTTTGCTTACAGTAGAGAAAGAACGAAACATGGAACGGATTGCCATAGAGATCACATCACAATAAATAAAACCTGTGTGTGTGTGTGTGTGTGTGTGTGTGTGTGTGTGTGTGTGTGTGTGTGTGTGTGTGTGTGTGTGTGTGTGTGTGTGAGGTGTCTTAATGAGTGTCCCTGTTCTCCTTTTACACAGCATGTGCATAGATCAGGGGGTGCTGTTTTCCCGGGGGCCCCCTCTGGTGATCGCTGTTGCAGCAGTGAACATGGGCAGCGGTGCGATGTCTCAGTGTTTAAGGAGGTGGGGGGGCTAGAGTCTCTGCTGATAGGAGACACACTTTACACATGGTGTGAGGGTGAGCAATTATTCCCTCTCTCTTCCCCCCCCCTGAGATGGAGGAGGCCTGCCGATGGAGAACAAGGCTGCACTGTCAAGGCTCAAGAAATATGGAAAGCCCTTTTAACATTTAATCAGAAAGCCTGACTCGTAGCAATTCAGTTTGCAATAGAGGAAATGGCATTTCGACATAAAATGTTCACTTAAGATGTGTGTAAAAAACATTCTACATGAAAATAGTGTATATTTTCCCATGTAGACATAACATAACAAACACCGATCTGCATGTATCTTTAATTTGATTATTGATATCAGTAATTCCTTTTCACTATAAGAATATCAATTGCAGATATCTACACTTGAACTTCCACATATTCAAAAAGGTTTGTGACGAGTGGAAATGTATTTCCCATGTCAGATATTAGCAATTTCTGATATACCCGATAAATCAATAAAAAACATTTCAGTTATGTGTGGGTCATACGAATACAAATATTCAACAAATGCTAATGATTTCAATGAATATATCTACGATGACATTTTGACAAGTGGACATTTGTTTTTGACATCTAAAATTCAATTCTGACTAGTAAATTAAATTGTAGTTATCTCAAATATAATTGTTACTAGTCTGAATATAATTTGTTCTAGTTACAATTTCAGATATCTGAAATACAATACTATATCTCAGAAATTACATTCTTACTAGTTACAATTTCATCTTGAATGCTTTACTTTAGTATGACATTTATTTCAAAGGGTTACATTTAGAATAGGTTTTGGTTAAGATCAGCGCTAGTTAAAGGAACGCTCCAACATTTTGGCAAATTGGGTTATTTGCCAAGAGTTTTACCGAGTGTAAGATATGAACGTCAGCAGAAGGCTTTTGCCGGAGGCCACTTTCCCCCTGTCACAAACTTGGTACTCAGCTAGGCTAAATACCTCATGCAGTATTGAATGCACAGATGAAATTAGTATTGATCTTCTCATGTAATTCTCAGTTAGACAGCAAATCAGCAGATTCCCCAAAGTGTCTAACTGTTCCTTTAAGTTTTGACCGGGGTTTTGCATCAGTGGTTTTAGACTCTTTATTGCAGTAATAAAAAAATTATAATAATATTGGTACTTGTGGAAACTTTCACACCACCCCTCCATGAAAGCACCCACACCAACCAGTAAGAGTCACAATGTGCTAGCAACAAGGTCATAATCCCTCACCACCTTCCCACCGGGGAAATGTATTGGATTTTACAAGCAAAGTACAATTTTTGTGCCGCTGCGTTACCTCCGCCCTTCTTCACCTTGATTTTGTGGACTCAGTTTGTCATAAATAGGTCTACATGACAGTGAACTTTATGCATACACAGTGAAATTTAGGCTAACACTAAGCAGATAAAGGAGAATGAGCCTTACAAGTATAGTAAAACAAACCTGTATATGTGTGTGTGAGTGGTTGCATAGAGAGTGAGAGAGCCTCTTTTACTCCTGATTGCAAGTCATTCCTTCAATCTGTTACTCAATCTTTCTGTACCACTCTTTCCCTCTTTCTTTCTCTCTCCAGGCCATCTCTCACTTAATCTCCCATTCTTTCTCTCTCCACCTTCAATTCGGTTTAATTTGCTCTGCTGGCATGGGAAGTATGCATTTATGTCAGCCAGGCATCCGCAGGGGTAACTGATGGCGCAATAACCATAGGGAAACAATGCTCTCAAACAGGAGGGAGTAGGTATCGCTATTGAACCATTAAATAAGGGAACGCTCAATGCTCTGTGTGACTTTCTAGGAGGGAAATGACTGTCTCTTTCCTCCAAATAGCTCCACTATCCACAATAGGACTAGGCTGGATCAAAGTGTAGAACGACGACGGAACTTGTAATTGTGAAATATTACAAAAAAAAAATGCATTTATAATAGAGGATAAGTGTGGAAGTGCACAACATGCACTATTGCAGCTGATGTTCTGACGGTGGCTCCATTTTGATTTAGAAAAGGCATGCAAGGATGCACATTCTGTGTTTTCACCACCGCTGTCAGGAAGAAAAGTCCAAGAAAGAGAAGTTAAGTTTACATGATAAACGCTTGTATTGCCACACCAAACATAAAACCAGTGACATCTTAGGGTCATATACATTTTTATTATCATCCATATAGGGGGGCTTTCTTGTTCGCTATCCTCCAGCTAGATTGAATCACGTATCAAAGCCACAAGTCAATAAATCAATAAAACATTCATAATTCATCCATATTTGTTTAACTGTTCCTAAAATGTTGAAGAATTTTAAGATTAAACAATTAAAACAGGCCTTCATCCTATTGTATCCTTTATCCATCCTTCTTTCTTAGTCCCTTTAATAACAAGAGAAATGTAGATGATGCTAACATTATGCTGAGGATATTTCCTGGGCAGATATGACAAGCAGATTTCATTATCAAAAACATTAAGTTAATGGCATGTTCTGAGGAATAGTTTAACAAAAAGAAAAAGTGTAATAGATTTAAAACAATATTTAAAAATAAAATAATTACAAAATATAAAACTGACGTATAAACAATAGTGTTTATATAAATGTTTGTTTGGGACTTTTGGGGAATTTATAATATACATATATTTTATTTCAGCCTACACGTTTTCGGTCAGTGTAAGTGTACGAGCCATTTTGCGATATCGTTGGCATTTATTATTATTTGGTTTAAGCCCTGCAATATGATTTTGGACACTTGGTGGCAGCCTGGTGATCAAATGCACCAGGCTGTCTGTATATGAGGGGGCACAGGGGGGCACAGGTGACAGGTCTATAGCACCAGCTATAGACCTGAACAGACTCACCGACCAGACAGACAACCAGACAACCAGACAGACAACCAGACAGACAACCAGACAGACAACCAACAGACAACCAGACAGACAACCAGACAGACAACCAGACAACCAGACAGACAACACAGACAACCAAGACAACAGACAGACAACCAGACAGACAACCAGACAGACAACTAGACAGACAACCAGACAACCAGACAGACAACCAGACAGACAACCAGACAACCAGACAGACAACCAGACAGACAACCAAACAACCAGACAGACAACCAGACAGACAACCAGAACAGACAACCAGACAACCAGACAGACAACCAGACAGACAACCAGACAGACAACCAGACAGACAACCAAACAGACAACCAGACAGACAACCAGACAGACAACCAGACAGACAACCAGACAGACAACCAAACAGACAACCAGACGACCAGACAGACAACCAGACAGACAACTAGACAGACAACCAGACAACCAGACAGACAACCAGACAGACAACCAGACAACAGACAGACAACCAGACAGAACAACCAGACAACCAGACAGACAACCAGACAGACAACCAAGACAACCAGACAGACAACCAGACAGACAACCAGACAACCAGACAGACAACCAGACAGAAAACCAGACAGACAACCAGACAGACGAAACAGGCACAAACTGACATCCATAGAACCACACACACCATCCACATCTACAACCGGAACGGCAACAGCTACAACTAGGCTACAGCACTAAGAAACCCGATATGTTCACCACCTTTTTCATCTGCAATAAACCTACAAACAAAACTTCATAGGCTCAAAATCGCTATTACAAAAGTAGTGACTTCTTCTTGTTTATTTATTGTATTTTATATGTGTATTTGAGTTGTATCCGTTGAAAACGACTATCATAAATAAACTAAACTGAAGTAAAATGTCACAGAGAAAAGAGCTTCTTTGTAAAGCCATCATTTTGACATTTGACAATCCCAGAGGAGAACAGCCATCACAGATTTCTCTTACAACAATATTCTGAAATGACAGGAATGCAGTGCAAAATTCCTCTGAAAAATTAGTATAATGCCATTTTCAGTAAATAAGACAGACATAAATATATTTGATCTTATATGATGAAATCATGAACCAACAGTTCAGTTTTAATAGGCAGGAAACCTTCAATGTGTTTTAATCTTCACCAGGACTCAAATGATAAGTGCACACAAGTTCTTACAAATACACAAGTGCTTATTTATATTAAAAATCATATTCTTCTACAAGTATCTTTTTATAAACAAGTCATAAAATGCTGTTAAATACTGTTAATTTTAAGAATTAAAAGAGAGGCTGAAAAGTCTTTTTAGTTACGGTCATTTAATGGGAGGAGAATTGTGTTAACTTGGTATGACAACTTGTGAAACGCATAACACATTTTATTAGCTCTCACGTCGCCTCGCTTTATACCTTTGACTGGTGTTACATTTATCTTTATTGGTAGTTCATTTCAGAGAAATAGATACTCTTCAAACCTCTTACAGAATCCTTGAGTGTGTGTTTACCCGGTATGTAGAGGTCATCTGAATGTCAAAAGTAGCAGATCCACAACATACATATCCCATTTACTCTCCATGCAATGTCTCTAATTGTACACAATCACTTTAAGTTATCAGTAGTTTCACGTTATGGGACATTCATTGGGTGCATCCCGACCCTCGGCAGTCTCAGATGAGAGCCTGGATGCTGGTTTTTTATAATTTTCAGATGGCATTCTGTACATAATTAATATAGTGAAATGTTGAACGTCCAGAAAATATGTTTGCTTGCACTGCTCTCCACACACTACTTTGTGTAAATCAATCAAATAACCTCTATGAA
Source organism: Cottoperca gobio (assembly GCF_900634415.1). Lineage (NCBI taxonomy): Eukaryota > Metazoa > Chordata > Actinopteri > Perciformes > Bovichtidae > Cottoperca > Cottoperca gobio. The sequence goes on along the minus strand of NC_041372.1, from coordinate 5,915,333 downwards.
TAACGTTATGTTACATTTGGGTAAATATTCAGTTGTCCTCAGTTTATTTTTTAATTTATTTTTTACAGGAAACCATAATGACTCCCTGCATGTATAAGTAATCAATTATCTGGTAATATTAAAATGGCTGCATGCATATGTATGTATGTAGGTATGTATGGTGCCTTTGGAAATGTTTTCCTCTATTTTAATTTGCCCTTTTATAATTTAAATGGAATTCCACATGCAAGTGTCCAAGAGTTTAATAAGAAGATGTTTGTGTGTAACGGGCATATCAAATCACTTGGGATGCTTATTAATAGATCCGGTGAGATTCCGCCTATACCAATGCCATCTCATAGGGCACTCCATGCAGCCACTTATTGCTCATTAGTTATTTGACCTTTGACCTAGTTATGTACTTTATACATTCAAAATGCCAAATGTTGAATGCATTAGTTGAAATGTGTATATGTGTTAGTTTGATGAGACAGGTTGTGGCAGTTTCTTTTCCAATGCTCTGGTATAATGTCCTATTATTGCCTGTTAAGTACTAGAGAGCGTTTCTAAAAGGCGTAAATGGGGTTTGAGTTTTATTGCTGGTTTGAGGATCAAGAAATGGAGAGCCAGAGGAGGGAGGGATGGGTGGGCGATGCTGTTAGGTTTTTTTTTTATCTGTCATTGTGTCATGAAATGGAATCTAGAAAGTTAGAGCGCAGCCAATGTTCTCACAGGTACAGTGTGTCTGACACTCGCATATTCACACAGATTTAAAAATGCTCACACAAAATCCTGGGAAACTTCTACATCCACTTTCGCAGGCTTACTTACCGCTTCTCACTAAAATGATATTTAATTCAGTTTCATCTCTTATCCTACAGCCTAGTTTTTATGTACAGAAAAAATAAATAATATACCATGCACAGCTGAAGCGATAGAACCATGGGTGTGTGTTTTTACCCAAGCCTCTGTACTCATCTCCATACTTTTAAAGATATTTCTTGGACAGGCCCGAGAATCCTAAAAAGCGAGGCTCCCACCGAAAACATTTATTTACTTTTGGAATTACAGTATGCCATTTCATCTTGCACAAGGAGAGGAAAGCTGAATGCTCAGAAACAAAACAACCCTCAGTTATTTTATTTTCTGCAAGGTTTTTTATTTTTCCCTGCTAACTCCCTTATAGAAAAAGAAGAAAATAGCTGTGGGTAACAGTAGGGGGTAGAATATCCCTACTGAGTGTAATGGGCCTCTCCTTTATAAGTGAAGCAGATATAAAAATACATGTAGAGCATGTGTACATAGTTGTTCAAAGCTGTTGTCTGTCTTCGTGGTTGACTTGGGTTTGCTCCTCCAGCAGGAGACGAGGTCACTGTCTGAACCCCGGAGCATTCTTTTTCAGGTGGTGAGACATCAGCACACTGCTAGCCTGTGTGTGTGTGTGTGTGTGTGTGTGTGTGTGTGTGTGTGTGTGTGTGTGTGTGTGTGTGTGTGTGTGTGTGTGTGTGTGTGTGTGTGAGAGAGAGTGCTTCCTCTCTTCTGTCTAGGTTTGGTTGCAAAGAAATATTAGACTTACATCAGTCTGACCAAAACCTCCAAATCTGCAACATACAGAAGCTGCCACATTGGGGACATAGAAAAAATGGTGGCTGAAGAGCTTTAATGATGACTCAGTTTAGAGGGAGCAGAGCTTTGATGTGGACTCATATTTTTGTGAATCTAACAACCAAAGATCAGATTTGGATTCACATTTCTAGCTGACAACGTGGATGTTGTCGGGTGAGAAGATGACTGTGACTAGCAGGTTTGATCAACTGTAGTTAGATAGCTTAAGCTAATGCTCTTGCTCTAATTCTATCTCCAGCTGACTTCTTAACTCAACGATTGGTGGATCATTTTACCTTTAAAAAAAATCACTGATTAAAAATGTTTTAATAAAATCTCTCTTCAAGCGCTTAATTCTGTTGCATAAAATATGGTAAATTTGAAGGATAAACATAAATGCTTTTCTACCTCTGTATCTTAACATGACCTCAGCTAAACGTTTAGAGGAGCCGCTGGTCATAGCAAATTGTACAAACAACTGCTGTGTGCAGAGAAAGTACTGACAGGTGCTCATTCTGAGGACAGACAGATTAAACAGAATGAACAATCTGAAGCATGAGGACACATCACTAGTGTTGAATAAAGCGCCACAGTGGTAATAATCAGTTCATACTTGAAACTGTTTATTTTTTTGCTTTTTAGCACAAGGATTTTCTGGTGAAGAAGATAATAGCCTCATGCAGTGGCAGTATGCATGAATGCATGCCTTTCATGGTTGAGTATTAGTATAATCGATGCAGGACAATAATGGGAAATGACAAAGGCACAGAAAAAAAAACCCATAAACCTGCCCAGTCCTGAGCGGTATGTTATATTTTACTTATATATTTATTTGACAGGGACAATGCACAGCTTCTTAACTGCACCAGAGTTAGCTATACACTCATTTACATATGTAGTCCATGAGCAGGAAACAGAATATAACATCTCTCTTGATATGCAGCCTCTTTTTTATTTCTACCAAGCCGATGAACAGCTGATTTCCTTTCTTTTGCAACAAAGATCAAAATGTTTTCTTGACACTTGCATGACATTGCTTTTCCCTCTGCTCTTTCTTTTTTTTTTCCTCCTTCATGCTTTGAGACAGAGTGTGGAGGCTTTCTAATAAGCCCCATAAAGACTGTGGTTTCGCTTTTGTAGTGTCGTGGGGGAGCGGGAACATTTCATGCTCTGTGGCTTTAGTGGGAATATACAGGTTAGTGGAGTTTATGTTTGCAATGTTTTCCCACAGTCTGGTTGTAAGTTTGACCCTGTTATTCCACTATAAGGGAGACAAAACCATAGTCAGCTGGGAGATATGAGAAGTATGTTTTCAGGTCTCAAGGCAAGATGTGTGTTTGTGTGTGTACAATCCTGTACTTGTGAGGATTACTTATGGACATGATGTTTTCAAGATATATCCGCCAAGATTTCTGATGTAAAAGCATCTTATCAGTGAAAATTGTAATTTAGAACTGCAATAGAGAGTCTGCTGCTCACCAAGTCAGACTATATAAATGCTGCCTACTTTCTTAAATGTAATTTGGTGTCAGATATGTAAGGTCACTGCTGGGAAAGCTCCACACAGAGGAAATGACAATTTGAGCAAAGATGTTAACGTTAAAAATACGTTGTTCACTTGCAGAAAGCATGTGAGCAAGCTGGATTTTACTGCTAAAACACTTTTTAGCATCCTTATCCTAGATGAAGTAATATACTGTTATATGTTGTTAAGGCCACTTATTGAAGAGAAGTCTAAAAATCATCTACTGAGTCCAAGTGATGCTCCAACTCAAGCTGTAAATAAATAAAAGTTGAGTTAAGAAGGTGACGATGAGAGTTTATGTTGACTAAACAAATTATTGTAAATGAGTCTGTGCGTGTGTGTGTGTGTGTGTGTGTGTGTGTGTGTGTGTGTGTGTGTGTGTGTGTGTTCACTGATCTTTGACGCCTCCTCAGTAGTTGAAGAGATAACCCTTCTTTGACAGGTTCTATATAACAGGTTTGCATAACCACCGTACTTATTATGCTAATTAGATGTGATAATGAATGTCGTAAAGTGCTAACACTTTCCTCCCTCATGTTGTGCTGTATGTGTTATCTAAAACCACCCCCATGTTCCACTTGTGTCCAAATCGCAAAGAAGAGAGGAGCTGGAGTTTAAAACATGTTTTACTATCTAAATGTATGATGAATAAAGGCCAAAGAATAGCCAGTCTCAGTTGTTTTAGGTGAATGTATGTATTTTAAGTGGGTATCGAGGAAAAGACACCCACTTGTGCTGCGCCGACTCTATTTAAAGTTCATAGAATTAAAAGAACTAAAAAAAAAACCCAAATCCCCAGACATTATTATTTTCTTATTATTTATTTCATTGCTTATTATAACTTAACTAGTCTCATTACACTTTTCCCTAGACTTGTTTAGCATGTTTCACTACACTGTATTGTGCTCTCCCTTTTTGTTATACTTTCACCCAACATCACTGTGGCTCCTACAAATAAAGAAGTATGGTTACACTGCATGCTCCGTCATCACATTAAAAAGAACAATCACCTGAAGAGTGATGGGGCTTTCAATGCAGCCACTGTAAGTGGAAGAGAGTAGTGAGGAGAGTGGGTTGCTGTAGTGGTGGTTTGTGTGTGTGTGTGTGTGTGTGTGTGTGTGTGTGTGTGTGTGTGTGTGTGTGTGGGGGGGGGGGGGGGGGGTCCTCAATTGGTAGCAGAGGCAAGATGAAAGGGATCCTTCACTCCTTCGCTCACAAACAAACACACATACACACTTCACTCTCTGAGAAACACTTGCAGCAAACCATTGCAATATCCCCATGCCAAATGTTAGCCTTAAGTAAGTGAAAGTGTGTGTGCACTGGAAGGGAGAGGGTTTTGAGTTTTCTCTGTATGTGTGTTCTCAATTTATTTTGACCATTGGTGTTAGTCCAATCTCCTGGCTCCCACTCTCCCCTCTGCCTTTGTGGAACTGCTGATGCCTCAGTTGTTGCCTTCATGACTGGCTGCCATTGGCTTGGCTGAGCAGCATTTTCTTGGCTCATCCTGAGGATCACTGAGGATTGGAGGTTGTGTCTCTGAGGCCAGTAAAGACTCTCAGGGCACCTGTTCAAAGCTGGGACCGCTGTTTGGGTCGTTGTCCCCGGGGGCCAGGTACATTTCTAGGGGATTAGCAAAGGGAGAGTTAGCATTTCACAACCAGAACGAGGAGAGCCTGTGCAAGCAATTGAGTCTCAAATGAGTAGCTTCCATAAAAAAAAGACTCTACACTAACACACATATAGCAGAATAAAGGCTCACACAGGCATACTAATCAAACATTACATTATGATCACATTAATCATACTCTTTCCTCATTATATCCCCTGAGTGAGAGAATAAGGCATCTATGGCGAATTGAGGGCACAACAACAACAACAACTGTATGTAAACCACAATCTCCTCTCCTCTCCTCTGTGCAATACAAACAGTCACATTATTGAAAACAACAAACAATTTTTGGCAAAACAATTCCCTCCACAGGCTGTGAGCCTTATTGCCTTTGACGTCCTCTCTTGGCGGTGCGGAGTGTTGAAAAAAGAATTGATGTGCGATCCATTGCAGAGTCTCGTTCCTCGTTGTTTCTTTAATTTCCTTCCTCAGAGCTCCTGTGCTGAAATAGAACCAGAGACTGTTATTGGTTTGATTATTCTGTCGCATTATGTAGCACAGAGCGGTGGCAAAATGAGCTCACAGCTCGCACACACTATCTCTGCTCTAACTGAGTACCAGCCGCCCCTACGGACCAGCTGATAGTGGCTGCTGTATATAAGATTCACACTGGCCTCTGGCAACTGGCGTCATAACTAGATGGGCTGGGAGGGACACAAAGTCCAGACCAGAGTTGAGGTTGAAAAGCTGCTTATCGTGCAGTTGTGTCCCCAGCCTTGGGGTGGGGGGTGGGCGGTGGGGGTGTTGGTCAGGGTCAATGTTTTCATGGTGATTGGATATAGGTTATTTTTTTGGAGGCAATGTTTGTCCCTTCTCTGTCACACCTCTGGAGGATAGACAGCCGCAACAGAGCTTAATGAATACCACAGAGGATTCAGTTACACAAAGTATCCATTCAGAGATTATTTGAAACACACAGCTAATTCTGTTGTGACATTTCAATAAGATAAATAGACCGTTATACCCCACAACACATTTTAGTCATTGGTACGAAGTAGAGGTCGATGTGAATTAAGCCACTTGAGTCAATTGTGGGCAAGCAAAGCACAAAGCCCCTATGTGTGGAATTGGAACATTTCTTACTTTGGTGACTCCAAGTGGTGGTATCATCCGACCCCCACTACCAAATAACAGGATAGTCTGATATGTATATAAACACAAATGTATGCCTTCTTAATATTTTATGGTACCAAATATTTCATGTCCCCTGCCATCATTTTAGGTGGAAAATTAGGTGTAGGAAGAATGTAGAAGACACAAAATAAGAGACTTATGGGGTGGGAAAAAAGGTTAGGCAGGTGTAAAGTAACAATAAACAGGTCTGCACTATTAAAGTCAATACAAACTATGTAAATCATGATGTCGCAGGAGTTTCTCACCTATTGGGGTGTTGCTTATTAACACTACACCCAATGCTGCCCGAGAGGCCGGAAGCTATATTACTACTAACTAATATAGTAAAGTGTCCTTTTATAATGTTTATCTCCTGGCCACTAGTGGAAGGTGTGTGATGGCTGCATGTAGTATGAGGATTCTAGATCAAAGCTAGATGTTGTTTGAACGTTTGTATGGACACATTTAATTAACAGAATATCCAAAGATTAACACATAATAGAAACGTCGTCATACTTCTAGCCTCTCATGAGTAAATGATCTGATCCAATTGAAGCATCAACCAGACAAGTCATGTACATTTCTTACAAATGCTATCACCTCTTTAACATCAAGAGAATATGTTAATACTCCTACCAAGGGTGTCATGAAGACAAGTACTTTAAAAGATTCATAATTATGACACCATTAGCATAACTTGTGTTTCCTAGGTGTAACTTTTCCGATATATTTTTCTGTATGTTTTGTTCGAACATGAGGCAACTTAAGTGATTCATGCCTTTTGTGTCTGATCATACAAACATACAATCTCAGGGTAAACATTAGTATTAAGAATACTGGTACCTGTGGAACTACATTTTGTAAGGAAGCAACTACTGTACATGCTTTCTGATGAAGTTCAAAACCAGAATCTACCTGATGAAATTACCCTACTGGGAAACGACTAAGGAGACGACTAAATGCATGAGTAGCCAGTGGAAGCCTTTAGTGTGTCAGAGCTCTCGTAGTCTCCCACCAGCCTGGTTATAGATTTCACCGAGGCAGCGGCTTGTGGCAGCTAGTGTTTAGCCTCAGTGCTAATAGCCTGGTGTACTGAGCCTTGGGAAATTAGCTGCGCACTGAAGCATGCTGCAAGAAGCTCAGTGAACCTCGGCTGGAGGAAGAGCAGTCACACATAGGTCAGAAGAATCAATGTCCTTTTGGGACAGAGGGGCTGAGCTCGAGAGCACTGAACTCTCTCTAACCTTAGCCAGTGGCTGAGGTGTAATTGTGCCGATGCAGTAATGGAGATAGAGGGAGAATTGACAGGGGATGAAGCTAAAGAAGAGCAGTGCAGGGAGTTAGGCTTGGCTGCACGATGTCTTAGATTTTGAAAAGATGTTACAAGGAAACCTCTCCTATTCCAAAAAACACATGCAAACAAGCACTTAGATTGTTAAAAGGTGTGTATCAATATGAGTAGGTTTGAGCCCCTTTTATTTTAGGATTATTTGATATTATACTAAATACAGGTCAGCAGTGGCAATGAGAAATCAAACATCACACATTTTAACTTCTTGTAGATAGAAAAGAAGATGATAGTATTTTAGAAAACAATGTCCTGTTCTGAAGTACTTAATTTCAATGACAGCAGTGAATAGAAAACAAAAGACAGTTATATGTATGATTCTCAAAACTTATCTCATCCCCCTTGGGATATGCTTTTGAACAACACAAATCTGTTTCATTTCTCTGATCATGGGTTGATTATGACTTTTCCACTAAGTCATATCTGATCTGTAACCCAGTTGGCAGCACACATCTCTTTGTGTCTGGCTGACATCTCTCAGTGGATATCTGTACACCACCTGAAGACTGAGCTGCTCTGGGAAAGGCCTCTCCCGTCCATGACCTCTCCTTTACCACCGAGAACTCTGTGGTGTCCCAAACTCGGACAGCGAGGATCTCTGCTCCTCCGCACCCTGCTCTGACACTGGTACTTGTCTATTGGTACTGGCCTATTCTACATCCTGGACATGGTCAACTCATACACCCCAGGAGGCCTAATGCAGGGAATCAAGACAAAGAAGCTAATGGGAACTGCAACAATGGAAAGCATAATAACCATTCCAAGCAGACATTTCCAAGCTGCTCACCTAACAGAGAAAACTTGAAGTCCTCTTTTCTGTCTCATGCTTAATGTAAGGTGTGTTTACCTTCTTGACAATACCAATTTGTCTCTGCTTTGCGTTCCAGCCGACACGTTGTCCTCAGCAAACAGCTGACAAATGTGCTGAATAAATTGCCAACAGTCAGCTGAGTTTCCCCAGTAGAGTGTTGGTGAGTGATCTATCCCCAAGCGAGTGACCTGGGTCTGGTCGGGCTCGGTCACCCAAGGAAACTCTCCGAGACTGCCTCCGCTCAGCCAGAAAGCATCCGGGAGGTGACTGGGGCACGGACACATCAGTAGGACTGCAGCTCCCACGGGCCATCGGGGTTAGAGATCACAACCGCAGACAGGGGGTGAGGGAATGTTTACAGTTTGGGGAAAGGGGTGATGGAAATGAAGAATGATGGTGGCATAGGGGAGGGTTGTTCTCGTCTCACTGATGCAGAGAGACAGGAAGTAGACGCTGTTCTAGTTTTCACACACAGAAGTCCACTCGCAGCATAGTGGGAAAGCCCCTGGCTCAGCATTCAGTACTGACAGTCATTTAATTACAGGATAAAAGCAATTCAATTAGGGGAGACACAACAAGGGAATTTGATGCTTTTCTTTAAAGATTTATTTTAATCATCCAAAAGTTATTTGGCAATGACCCTATCGATTACGTTTATAGTTTTATGGACTGACAAGAGACTGTTAAGGTGGTTTGATATCCTTCAGCTTGAATGATCATTGGGTGAGATGATGAAACTAAATAACTGCTGACTCATGGTAGATGCTTCAACAATAATAATATTTTTACTCACTAGAATCAAACATAAATAAATCCAGTAAATCATACAATATGTGTCCTAAATAATATATTGTACTGATGGTGGACAACATTTGGGAGAAAACCAACAATACCATATTATTATTATTATAACCATTGTCCTATAACCTCTCCTATTCTCACACACGTCCAACCAACCCATTATTAATAGCTTTGGGCACGTCGTTCTGCCTGCGCATGCATACGCTTGTCATGGGCATATGCATTTTGCAGGAATCAGCACATAACTAGCTGTACTAAGAGCAGACCAAAGCACTCTTCTGCTCCCAGTAAATGTGCTAATTGCATGAGGGGCAGCGGGGTGGTTGGATTGTCTCCAAAACCTTCATACTGTGTATTGCAGCCATGACTACTGGGGTTTTCTGTTTGAGAAGAACACTCTGGGAAAGGTCAGTACTGAAGAAAGGGGAGCATGCTCAGCGCTATACATATCATCACTGGAAGGTGTTTTGGTTCTACATTGGCTCAATACTTTAAAGGTGCCTACACCTTTAAAATAAAAATACCTGTCCATATTTGTTGTTGTTTTGATTTCTTTCCAGCTACCTTTTAGACTGTGCGGGCAGGTGTTTTATTGTGCCTGTACATGGACATTTTTGAATTCTGAAAAAATGATATCTTTGGAAAGCTTAGAATCTCGTCTATTTTAATATGGACATGAAAATGGACATTGTGTGATCATAAACAGTCATAAAGAATATGCCGTGCACTCATCACGGTTCAGACATGTCCTGGTTTTAGCGCAGGCTCTCAGCATTAGATTGAGACTTCATTTGAGCCAATCGGAGCTTCGATGGTTTTTTTATGAGCCAATGAGTTTCAACTTGATAGAAAAGTGCCCACCCACTTATTTTGTTACAGACTCAGCTCAGCGTCCTGGTGGCGCGCGCATCGTATAGAAAACGAGCGCCTCTTTCGTTAGATGCGTCACTTCCCTTGGTTTGTTTTTTCAAAATAAAATGTATTTCCAAAATAATATTTATTATTTATTGTACAGAAAAAAATACAAAAAAAACCTTAAAATAAAAAACAAATGTCTTTATACTTCACTTACTCTGTGTGATTACTACTAACAGGGAATATGGGTACATAATAGTTATTTATAAATAGATAAAAATAACATTTATTAGTAAATATTATAATATGTACATTAAATGTACATATTGCACAGTTGGTGTACGCCTGGTGTTATTCTTAGACAAACCTGTCTAATAAATTAGTTAATAAATAAGTTTTTATCCCTTTTTATCTGAAATGTGGTGGTGAACTTGATAACACTTGGTTCTATGTTTCTATTGTGTATTTCAGCTCGGGAATACCCAGACATCTTTTTCAACAAAGAAATTCTGGCGGAGTGTATTTTCTTCAAATTCAGTATATTCAGATCACTATTACTCAGTGCCAGAAGCACTTGGAGTGATTCTTCACTGTTTTGCAAGAACAATAATGATCTTTTGAATCTTTCGAAGAGCAGCTTTCAATTTACTTTGGGTATGTCGTTTGTAGGTATTTTCGGGTACATTCGCCCACCTTCTAAGAGGTTAACGAAGTTTTTGAAGAACATAAAAGCCCTTTGCAGAATGTCTGACTATGTTTTCTGGCAAGTCGACTTCAGTGATTGAATAAACTGTCCAGCACTTGGCTCAGCAGCATGCGTGAGTTTCCCCTTACAGTCTTAGCAATCAATTACATCATTTACTATCACTTGTTCTGAAACAAACACAACATATGTTTCAAATCTCAATGGGAGTTATTTACCAGAGATAGAAAACAAGGCATGCTATGTGCATGTTTTTGGCAGTGTGATTAATTAGCCTAAAGTTATTGAGCTGGCAAGAGGAAAGCAGAAAACAACGAGCAGATATTAATAACCTAATTGGGAGTTTTTCTTCCTTATTTTGTTAAACAAACTTTTGAATGTGTCTAATTTCCTACAAAATATATTTATTCCGTAAATGTCGTCGAAGATCAAACTGTTCATCAATTTAGAAGGTATATCAGATGACCAATAGGTGGCATATTTGAGCAATAGCATAACCATGTCTTGCTCTACCTTTTGTCTCTTCTACTTAACTTGGGAATTCAGATACCCAACATCAAAATGCTCGAGGCGACAACCATCCAAATGTCAAGAAAACCTTTCAGAAGCCCTTGAGAAAAAAACATTTAACCTGCATTGTTCTAGTGCATCTGCCTTGCAGGCTCAATTTTAAAGTGGTCGCAAAAAGTTTAACATGTGAAGCATACATCTGGAGGAGATGTCTGAAAACTGTATGACATTTGTAATAGGAGAAATGAATAATAAAAATATAAATTCCAACACCTCACATGAATCCACTGCATCACAGTTAACGCTGAGAGGTACGCCCAAACTATGACAAAACACATTTTTATAACTTACCGCTTAAGTCAGGGGTCGAGAACCTTTTTGGCTGGGAGAGCCATAAAAGCCAAATATTTCTTTATGTATTTCCCAGAGAGCCATATATTTAGTACATTTGAACGCAACTTTATGCATGCATTTTTTAAGAATAACGCGTCTCCCAGTACTAATAGCGGTATCAGTGTTGCATTGAACAGGTGCTCTTTTATTAAATAAACTAAACGCTTACGTTATTTATCTCATTTATGTGCACGTTTAGGCGCTTTACAAATACAATTTATTATTATTATTATTATTATATCTGGCCTGCAAGAAAATATCATATGTCTGTCATAACTGGCCCGCCGGTTTTGGTAATTAAATCGATGCATGGCACAACCACGGGAAAATACATTTGAGGAAGTATTTAAATGTCTGAATGAAATGAAAGTTTTTGAGAGGAAAGGAGAGGGGAGAACTAAAAACAAATCCGCTGCTAAATGTTTTACTTTAAAATGACAATCATGTTAAAAAATGTGAGCTCAAAATTGTCTGCGAGCCATATCACGTCATTGAAAGAGCCGTATATGGCTCGCGAGCCATAGGTTCCCGACCCCTGGCTTAAGTGGTAACTGAGGAAAAAAAACCTGCCAGATTTCAGTATGACTCAATCCCCTGTTTTCATTTTGCTGACATTGACAGCTTCACTGTATTCATTGAAAAATACTTATATGCCCAGGAAGGGAAACAAAACTTGTCTGCTCAGCCAAGCGCATCATGTGTATGTGTTGGCCTGTGGAGAAGATAAAAACAACCCTCTTGTTATGATGACATTGCTGTGTGACCGCCATTTCTGGTGACTCTGCTGTCTGAACGCTTCCTTTGATTGACTGATGTAAATCTGATTTCTTTTTCTAATTGTGTGTGTGCGATAAAGCACAGTATTACCTGTGTTCTTCCATGCATTCATGTGCCAATCACTGCATTGGGACAAACCCTGTTAGATAAGTGTGTGTGTGTGTGTGTGTGTGGGATTTCTTCTCTCCCATCTAGCCTTTGGAGGATGAAACTGCTGCTCCTGTGTTCTGACATGATATGTCCCTTCACATCAGGCCTCTGTGATGGAGACTGTCAGCGTGGCAGGCTCGCATTTGTCCCTGACTCATAAATCCCCCTTACACACACACACACACACACACACACACACACACACACACACACAAATACCACCTAAAAACGTGAGCCGCAGACAGACAGTAGGCACTTCACACCTCAGACAGACCTAAGATTTGGACACACACTTACACACACACACTGTACAAGCACAGATTCAAGGTCATATCCCATATTTCAACCTGCCTTTCAAATCCGAAGATTACATCAGTGATCAGAGAGTGAGACATTGGTACACAAACATCCCGGATATGCCTGAATACACATTCAATAACACATGTCTGGGAACACTTCTACTTTTGATATATGATGGCTCAGATGTGAATACTGCTCCTTGATAAAAGCTATGTCCGCTCCTCGGCTAATGTCTGATAAAAGTACTTTTTATCTCCCGGCCGCTTGCTGCTCAAAATGTTTTCCTTTTTCTCAGCAGCACCGTCTAAGAGGAGGAGCGGCGAAGGCATTGAGGAGGAGGAGGGTAGGGAGAGGCTGTGGTGTCAGAGCAGAAAGAAACCGTTTTGGTCCAAAGTGGAGGGGACATACTGATGTGTAAAGAGACAACGGCTTTGTTGTGGTTAGAGTTGGTAGAAATGAGATGGAGCAAGTACATAAAACATTTAGGAACAAAGGTTCCAGCCTCGCTGAAGAGTTCAATGATTTGTGTCAGTGAATAGAACCAACGTATTTTAAGTGCCAGTTCCTCCAAATCACAATAAATACTGTAGCTAGTGAATGCTTGGGTTTCATCTGTTGAAGTCTGAGACTTCTGCCACCACAAAAGGGAACTTCAGGTTAATGGAATTTTCTTTTTTGGTGCTAACATTGAAAAAAAGCTAAATTTTCATAAACCGTCTGCACTACATTTGAAATATAGTTTTTCTTGAACATAACCACTTGAAATTGCTGTGAAAATATAACATGATCACAGATGCTTCATGAATAACCTTTAAATGGCCATGGCAAACCTTTTTTTAAGGTTTGAAGTGAAGGTTAAGAGGTTCACAATGTTTTCAAGCACTTTACCCCAGCAACAACACAAGAATAAATAGATATATAGGGTAGATTTCATGTGAAAAGGAGACGGGGAGAAGTGAGATATCTTCCTATTGTAAATATCACCACCTCTTGTGTCTTGACACAGTCACATGTCACCTGCTCCTCTGATGACATTTGCTCATTAAACACCCCCATAGGGCCCGAAGCGAAGAGACATGAAGTTCAGGGTTCAGGATCTAAATTGCAGCAGGTTCCTCCTGTCCCTAATACCTCACCCCTCCTTTTCGTTGACAGTTATGAATAAAATATTCCCTTTTTACCCAGGTTTTGTCAGCTGTTTGATGTGCCGTCTTGCTTCACATTGGAAGACAGAGCAGCGAGCGAGCGCCGGCTTTGAGGTTTTTGATAGCTCGTGTACAACCCTGATGGATCGTTCCTTGTGGTGGCAAAAGCTTTAATCAGTGCTCCTCCATTATGCTAGAAAGGGGCGGATTTGAAAAAAAGGCAAAGACAAGAGCTTTATCAAACAAACAAATAGACAAGCGTGCTTATTTTTGTCCTCATTGCCGGCTTCAGGCTTCAGGTTCCCGGGGCTGCGGTGCACAGATGTCAACAAGATGGCTGCCATTTGAAGTGTGGGAAAATGTGATGGGTGGATGGTCTTACACACACACAGTACACTTATCTCACTGACTAGTTTGATAGGTGTCATAGAATCAAGGATGCAGAGGGTGCAAGAGATTTCTGCCCAATCCCTCTGCATGTGACTGACGTATAACATTTAACGAGACATCTATTTTTGCACTTTCTCTGTCCATCCCATTTCATTTTGGCTCACATGTCATTAATGTGCTCTGGTTTGTTCGGAATTGCCAAGTTGATTGATGTCGAAGCTTTAAAAAGGATGTATTAAAAGTAAGCGGCAAGGGGTATGGTGTCTATCTATTTGTGAGTCTACAATTTACTCTAACATGGAGGGCGGTGAAAGCCCGGCTCTATGATCTGATATCTCTCCTTAAGTCAGACCCTCAGAGACCCAGCAGAGGCTATGATCATCCTGGACCCCCTGCATGCCTGAAGACTCACAGACTTCACTGCTCTGATCTCCCACACTCTCTTTTTTGTCTAATTGCCACAAGTCTGTAGTGAGACGGTCTGTTTGCACCCAAGATATTCAAAAATACCTCGTTATTGATGAAGAAAAATTCCATTTGAGAAGTGGAAGCTGATCACAAGCTCTTCTCTTAACAGGTCACGTTTACTGCACGCTGTTAGCTAACGATCACAATGCTGTCACTCACTGTTTGTTTTATTGATTGACAGCAACTGTTTCTTTCAATACCAATAGGCCTAATGCTTTTTTTATGATGGAGAATTAAAAAAACGTGAGTGGTAATGGGAAAAGGTAAAGCTGTCTTTTTGTTCTTTGAAGAGGTGACCTTTTGGAGAAACAATGATTTCACGGAAAACGAAACTCAATAGTGACTCGGGGAGAAACTAGGAGACGACAGAGGCAGAGCTGCATTTTTGAACATCCTTGAAAGTGCACTTTTTGTCTGTACCTACATACTGTAGCAATTTAATCTGAGCAATGAGACTAACCATGAGTAAGATATTGTATGCCATGAAGCAATGATGCTGGATTTTAATTTTTCCAACATGATTCTACATCATTTTGGGATATTGTCCCTAATGTGATACGGCAAACTAATTCCACCGTGACAACACCACGGTTATCCATATTCTTTGAGCAATAAAACAGCTGAGATTTTTATTTTTTTTTACATGGCATCTATCTTATTTCGCATGAGCACATATCAGCTCTCCAGGCAGATCAATTTTCTGCCCGACCTCATCAGGTTTAAAGAGGTGAGACTCTGCTCTCAGTCCATTAAGCTCATAAGGAAATGCTCTGTGAGAAGGGAGTAATCTGAGAGAGAGTACGGTGTGATATGTCGGCTTCAATATCCCCCTCTCCCTCTCTCTCTGCCCTGATCCTGTCATCCATGTACACTCTTATCACATTTAAATCCCTTAGATTACTGCAAGCATGTGCAGTATTCTTTTCACCAGTTTTTTTCTCTGACCACAGAAAGGAAAATGTACATATTCTTTGTTTTTATTCATTTTACAGCAGTGTGTTTTTGTCATTAATTATAAACATAAAAGGCCTTTTCAATCCCAGAGTTACGCCTGTAATGGCTTTAAATACAGCTTCCCTCAAAATGCTATTGACGATGCAGTTTGGTTGTATTGAAATATGATTTTTTAGGAGACGAGGCTGCTACAGAGAAGCTGTAAACCCTCTATGAGACACCAAGGGTGACCGCGCCACAAATGCATTTTTGGTTAGGCATTTCTGTACAGACACTGTAAAGTAAATTATATGTGTCTATCTTATTATCTCACTGTTGATTAGAGGATTGGCAAAAATGCTGACTGGCATGGAACCCAGTGCAGTATTATGCTCCTGCGTAGCACTGTTTTTACTGTTTGTTTTGTTTCCCTTATATCCTTTTTAATAAAGCGTTGAAATGACTTTGTCAACCCCCTGTAGCTGCAGAGACTGTTACACACTCCTTTTATATCCTATACATTATGAGATGATGATATGAAGAAAATACAGGAGCAACAAAAGAGAAATGTAAAGATATACAACACCAGGCAGAAACGTGTCACTGTATTCGTGATACTTGATACTATCAGTAATTTCACTCTGCAATAGCTTTGTGAAAGCTGATCTTTCCAGTTATGATAGGCCTTTGTTTTTCTTTTAAGAGCAGGCAATGAGGAAACTGCTGTTCATTTTACCCTGTACATAAAGAACATTTTTTTTTTTATGTGGTGTATTTGCCTAACTACCATCACCCTTGTAAAAGAAATGAAGACAGAAAATCGAGAGAGCACAAAGCAGTGGGGGAGACGCCGTGTTGAAACAAGAGCATGGCAATTACATTAGTTTTTAGCAAACATCCCTGTGTGTTACCTAATTAGGATTTCAAGGTCACATACATTACATTGTATAGACAAAAAACCTATTTACCAACGTTGAACTCGTGTTACAGTCACAGTCGTAATTGAATATAATGCCTTTCTCAGTGTATTTCATTATGAGAGACAGACTCTTTCATCCATACACGTGCAAACATAATAAGTGAACTACACACAGAGAGTTCGGGTCTAATTCATATGCTAAATAGGGAAATGATGGTAAAGAAAAAGGTAATTAGAGAATGAATGGAGGAAGAAGCAGGGGAGAGGTAGGGAAAATTAGAAAAGTGGAAGCGTTGAAGCAGAAAGATTGAGGTATTTTAGAAAGAGCCAAACAAACACACAGACACAGAACAATAGCATCTCCGGGGTTGAGTCCCAGACAGATGTTCCCTGCAAAGTGAATGCCAGCACGCTTTGCAAAATTGTTAATGAGGAGTCAAAATGGTATTTCAAAATATCTGATATTACAACACCCAAATTGCCCCCTTCACATTCACCTGGATTACCATAAAAAACATTTACATGCGCGCAGAGTCTCGCCAGCAAACGAGTACTTGCATACAACCAGCAACACCTGATGGAAATGCCAGTCTTGATCTGGCAATATGGTGAAGATAAATTAAGAAAAACGCCAGTCGTCTGTTGAAGTTCTGATAAGGCGGCAGTCCCTCTGCAGACAGGCCTGTTGCCTGTTAGCGTTCTTTAGCTGCACGGGAAGCATCAGCGCAGATAACACTATGCACTCGTGTTCCTCCACACATCAGGTGAGCCTGTCATTCGATAGTCAATTTGTCTCACCTCACCTCGCTTTGTTGCATTGTGTCTCGCTGGGTAGAAGTCTGTTTTTCTGCTTTCTTTTGCAGATTAATTAAACACTCTGTGTCTGGTGTTCCCTGAGAAAAAAAAAACCCTCTGGTGTATTCAGCGAAAAGGTTACCCAACCTGCAGTAGAGTAATAAAGCTTCTCTCAGTTAAATTCCAGTCATATGTTCATAATTTGTGATGCTTTAAGTGCCTTTTATCTCTAACTTGCTTTGGTAGAATAAACTTCTTTTTATCACAAAGTTGTCCTTCATCCAACAAACAATGTCTCCAGTAGCATCAGCTGTTACTTTGAAATAAATACAAGAAGTGTATAGTCAGCATAAGGAGCAGCAGCCTCAGATTCTGTTTTTTAACTCTATTACAGTCTGCTGAAGTTTTGCTTGAATGTGTATGAACTCTTCTTTAAGACTATTCAGCACATACACAGTAGCGCAATGTCCCCATTCCTTCACCAGCCCAGTAGCCTGTGAATTACATTCATATTGGACAATTCTGCACCTCAAGATTTACTTCCATAGCCAATATTATAGTTTGCCCTTTATATAGTAATGTGTGAACCACTTGCTGTTACACTGTGGAAGTATGCTGGTCTAAGACAGAGCTGGACAAATGTATAAACATTTGTTATCTGCTGATGTCCTCCTCTTATTTCACATTTTGGAAATATATCAGGGTGTGAAATCGAGCAGTGGTCAGGCCCTTCTTTGTCTCTGGCTGGCAGAATTAACTCTGTAAAAAATGGTGATTATGCCAAGAACTTTATTTAAATTTGAAGTACATGCATCTGGAATTATTTCCGATGCACCAAACAGATAAACATTTATATGAAGGCAATGTCAGACTAAATAATTTAGATGAAGATGACATTTCAATTTAGTCTAATTACCAGAAGACATTCCATCTTCATCAGCTAATATTCATCATAATTGGCTTCTCATGTATGTTGGGACACTGATATGTGTTGTGTCCTTTTTGCTACAATAAGCTTCTTTGATCACCTAATGATTACCTCCATTGTAATTGTGAATGCTACGGGGGAGATTGTACACCCTGCCATGATACCAATTTTCAGGCTCTGTCATGCTTTTGTAAGTACAAATCTAATGTTGTGAAGCATATTAAATTGTACACATTATGTCTTGAAAATGGGCTTTAACACAGTTTTGGGTGGCATTTGGTACACAGAAGAAAAATAAATCTACCCACAGAATGCTGTATGTTGATGAACCAAGTGCATCCTCCTGGTCTATTTACACAGCATGTTTTTAGTTGCATAATCTGAACACCGGGGGAAGCAGGGGTACTTCTTTTTCTTTTTCAGATGTGTCAAGTACTCGGTTCATAATTAGTTATTATTCCAATTATAAGTAATTTATGTACCAGTGCCTTCACGTTATAGACACTTGGTAAAAAGTCAGGGACTTCTCCTTTACCGTTACAGATATGTTCTTCTTATTTCATGAGCCTCCATAATAAATCTCTCAACACCTGGAGCAGTTCTGTTAACCTCCCAGCAGACGCCACTGGATCCTGGAGAGGACAATCTCTTTAATGTTTTTCTGCATTTTGCATCTCTTTCCATGATGGCGGGCTAAAATCATTGTGTGTTCTGGGTAATCTACAAACATTTAATGACTTTCCCAGTATGTGTGTATTCCATGAGGTGATTTGTATGTTCCGTTTTGTTGCTTTCTACAGACTACTAATATTCTCCCTGGGGAATAGTGATTTTTGACAAATTTAAAGGGATCCTTGCAGATCTCTGTCCCAACTGACTTTTTTTAATTTCTGTCAAACATTCTCTCCCTCTTCAAAGCTCTGAAATGGCTCATGTTTTCTTATAGTTCACACAGTTTCTCATCTTCTGATGCGTTTACTCTTTTACTTTTCGAGTTGCATTCTCTAGTCCACTCAAACTCTATTGCTGTTGTGACTCGCTTTGTCAATGGACTCCAAACTTTTCTGTTCTCATACCCAAACTGTAGATAGAATTACCAATTTTATCTTATCTGCATATATGAGGAAACAATATTAAGAGATTACAATAGGCTAAATGCTCTGTGAGGCTGTATAACGTCACAGTAGTAATAAAAGCTAACATTAGCATGCTGATGTTTAGCAGGTATTGCCATTTTAGTTTAATGTTTAGTTTAGACTAAACATAAATGATGGTTACAGCTAACCAAGCAGTCTCATTCCATTCACCATGCATGATCTCTCTGTTTTTTTAATGAGTTTATAACCACTTAAAATTATTTTAATATTCAAATACCGGTATATTCATTATTTTAATATTTTAAAGGAGAATTAAGTAATTATGATGCATTTTCAAATCTATCAGTAACCATAATTTAAAGAAAATACATATATAATAAATAAATCTCCCAGCTGAACTTACTTGGCTGTAAGCCTACAATTGATACAGACAATTAAGTAACATTTTCAGAACAGCAATCGCAGCAGGGAGTGTGCTTTATGTAATTCCACAACCATTCAAAAATGTTAACAATGGAATAATAATAGTGATACACATTTCTTTGATGCTGGAGAACATGATTTTCGGCCACTGCCAAGATGCATTGCCAACACTGCTGCATCAGGATGCTTGCTGTAACAGAGCTCCATATCTGCCTATTTCCATAGTGTGAAGCAGCACAAGGTAGTATTATTTTGTCTCGTCATTATCTCATCTTCGTCATCTCTAATTGGTAGCCTATCAACCAACAACCCTATCAAACTGTACATATACTGTAAGACTGTTCAATTACAATTCAATATGCTCAAAAACAACAATGGGACCATATGGTTTTATTAACAAAGCTGGCCAATTAGCTTTTGCTTTTAACTCATCCCTTAATGTATCACATTGTGTCCTTCAAACAGCCTGCATGTTACTGTGCACCGTGCAGTAAACTAAGCCGTTTGCTTTTATCTTCATGGACAAGGGTAAGATGAGGGCAGAAATATTAAAGCAAAACTGTCCATCTGTCGCAGTTTTTATTTTATTGTTTTGCTGATCTTTGCTTTACACAACCTCTCTCTGCCCCTTTTCTATCTATCTCCTGTCTGCTACGTGAATGCCACAGTTAGTGGATCGCTGTGAAATGCCAGCTGTCAGAGTGACAGACGCAGTGTCACCTCTGTGCAGTCACGTCACCTAGGCGACAAGCCGTCAACATGTGCATGGGTGTGTGAGAGAGAGAGAGAGAGAGAGAGAGAGAGAGAGAGAGAGAGAGAGAGAGAGAGAGAGAGAGAGAGATAGAGAGAGGGAAAGAGAGAGTGTGGGACAGTGTGTGTGGGTGTTTGTTTTGTTATACTAGAGAGGACGAGCTAGTTTATGTGGTGTCAGGTTTTTATCAGAGGATATAGGTAAGGATGAAATACAAGCTAAGCATTAAACATGCACCGGATGAGGGGATCAGATAAAAAGAATGACTGTATATTGTAGTAATATGTATGTGCAGTATATGCACATACAATAGCTGAGGGTGATGGGCAGAAAGGTCATAACACAAGTGAACAGGGAGTGGATTAAGGGAGGAGAAGTGTCTGATTGTAGGGCAGCAGCAATAGAAGAGTAATGAAAAAAAACAAGAGAAAAGAGTGATAAAGAAGGAACAGAATAAGGCAGAGAAACTAGCAGCGTTGCAAAGAAGAACAAAAAAAAATTGAGAAGACAAATTCCGAACAGAAGGTCAAAAGACCAGACTAAAAGAAAGAGAAATGGAATGTACTCTTGAAAAGCTAAAAGTGGGGGCAGAGTAAAGGGATTAGAGTGACTGACCAGGAGATAGGGAAAATGAAGTAGATAGATTAAAACACAGTAGGACGAATGGAGAATAGATGGTGGGATTTGTGATGGTTGAGGAAGGAACATGAGCCACTGACCAACAGCAAATACAAAGGAGCTTCCTTCCCCAGCCTGAGAGTAATAGTTTATCCAGGGTCACAGCAAGCCTGAACGGTATGAAGAATAGATGGAAATAATTAGAAACTTCCAATTATCCTGCTATAGTGAATAAAAAACTATATATAATAATATAATAATTGCATTCTTTTGTATACAATCATGCATCATCGGCATATAACAGCAAACCTAGACGAGCTACCAAATTGAGGGAATCTTTTGAGCATACATGTGAATGACTTATACAAACAAACAATAAATGTATCTATATTTAAAAAAATGTGTGTACATTTACAGACCTTGTGCAGCCCCTTTAAAAAGGAAAGGTACTATGTTAAAAAAACATATTCTTATTTTCTTTTTATTTCAATAAATAACAAGCAACATGGAATTATCCATGAAAAAGCAGTGGTAGAACCGTGAGTCACATTTGTAAAAAAAGCTTGAAAGAAAGCACAATTGTGGTCAAAGGCATCACGGCCATAATGTTGGAAAATAATAATAATAATAATAATATCACCATACATGATAATGACGAGGTTATATATGCATAATCCTCTTGTACTACGAAAGTCTAAATCTTGTGCTGCTGGTTTGAATCTGAGCATTATGTCTAAATCGTTACACATTGCAATTCGCCCAGATTATGATTATTTTTTTAAAGATGGATTATGCTGGTTTCTCAGTGCACATCTTTTATGTTTTTAATATATAAGGTTAGAGATGTATGTCTAAAAATATAAGTAAGGACTGTTTACATCAACCCATTTTATTGTTACCCTATTTTACCTACAACAGATGAAAAAGAAATTCATGACAGCGTGATGAAGACTGATTTTGTCCTTTTGCACGGCAATCATTCAGCCTGACAATATTTCATTTACTCGTGGAACATGTAACCAATTTATTGAGCAGCTATTTCAAAATAAAACTCCTCCTGAGTCCATGTTAAGTGTTAACCTAATATTTTTGTATGACATTATGCTTCATCTGGGAAATCATTTCTGGGGCCAACACAATAGTGTCAAATCCATTTTTCTCAGGTAGTGCATAAATAATGACAGCGCTCGAGGTAGAAACAGCTGGTCATACAGCGGAAATCTGGCAATTGATTTCCATAATGATAAAGAATAAATGAAGAGCCATTCTTTTGAATAACTTCTGAGCATTACAAGCTATCCACTGTGGCAAATGTCCACTTGTGATTAAAATCTTAAACAAAACTCGGGTAACAATTTTTCTGCAAGTTCTCAAGTGACATTTGGCTTATTCATGAGCGGCAATCATTCCTGGGGTACCTGACCTGACCTCCATGAATACTAATGACCACAAAATGACAGAGCAGCAATTCACTTCCTTAACAACCAAACAGAAGGGTAGAGTAGATATGAAAATAGGTGACTGGCAAGTCAACAGAATGCCCCGACACCTCTCTGTGGTGTCAGACGACAACACATCTCCCCGGGGGTGTGGGGAAAAAAACCTAATGGCTTTTATTTACCTGGGAAACGTTGAGGTGAAGATAAGTGCAAAATGAGGAGGAGGAGGAGGAGGAGGAGGAGGAGGAGATGGAAGAAGACATAGAGTCAGAGAGAGTGAGGGATAATGATGGAAGGGCTTTTTTAGCCCCAAGAAGGCAATGAGTCATCCAATTGTGCATCCTGACTCACTGTGTCCTGGATACATCCACAGCCTCGGGACGTGTTTGGTCACCGTGGTTACTGGGCACACGCATGCTAAAGAAGGAAGTAAGGGTGGAAACTCGTACGTCTATATTTACATGTATGTTACAATACCTACTTCCACAATAGTAAGACACTGAGGCACGTTGAGGACTGTGTGGGTTGCTTAAAAGCAGTAGGCAGCGTTTATAATTGCTCTGCGGTTGGCTGTTATTTCAGTCTTCAGCCGGCGGGGAGATGCGTTGTCACTATTGACAGACAGACCCTGAATGACAGCCCTGCCTCTGTCGTTCTTTTATCTCCTCTTCTCTCTCCTTCTCTCTCCCTCTCTCTCTCTCTCTCTCTCCCTCTCCCCCCCCCCCCCCCTCTCTCCCTCTCTCCCTCTCTCTCCCTCTCTCTCTCTCTCTCTCTCTCTCTCTCTCTCTCTCTCTCTCTCTCTCTCTCTCGCCATCGGCCAGCATCTCCATCTCTCTCTGTGTGTTCCAGGGCCTTATAATGAAATTCATTACTGTTACAGATAGGAGAGTAACACCCGTTTAGAGATCTGTGTAGAAAATCAATCACAGGCTGGTTCAGTGTGGGGAAAAGTTCACTGAGGTTTCTCTCTCTGTAGTTGTGGTTGGTGTCTGTGGCCTCTCCAGCTTTGTTGTTATCAAAAGGGGGATTTCTTACATTGGCAAGATGATACTTTCTTTGACCTTGGGTTCCTCTGGTATTTATGCGCCTGAATAGTTATAGACAGTGACATGGCGTGCTATTCAGGTATTTAGTGCCGCCACCTACATTGATTTCTGATGTAAAGAAGAAGGAAAAAGCTGCAGCAAGGTCTCACTCTTTGAAATAAAACTACAGAAGGAGATTTTACGCATTGAATCATCTTTTTAAAAATAATAAACCGAAGGGAACTGACGATGAGAGAAATTGGAAAGAGGGCAGCCATATTCCTGCTCTGCATCGCCTCACGCTTTATATTAGGCTCCTCATTATGACCACAGGGTCTTGTTTATACTGGACTCAACTTTTTTTGTATCATGTATTGGTTTGGTCTAACAGATTTATTTGAATAAGCACTCAGTGTTCTATTAAAGTGGAAACCGGCAGCTTTTCAACTTTTCCAACGTTTCTGTAATGTTATGTTTAAATATTCAAATGAGACATTATCTAACGCTAACTTTGGGTGAAGACAATGTAAAGCAAAATAAACACCTTTATGTGTATTTTGGATGTTATATTTAGGCTAGTAAAAGAAGAC
This sequence comes from Cottoperca gobio, assembly GCF_900634415.1. Taxonomy (NCBI): domain Eukaryota; kingdom Metazoa; phylum Chordata; class Actinopteri; order Perciformes; family Bovichtidae; genus Cottoperca; species Cottoperca gobio. The sequence goes on along the minus strand of NC_041372.1, from coordinate 5,891,270 downwards.
ATATATAACCAGTGCATGAAAAAAACAATGTTTTTGCCTGTAGTGTTTGACCTTAAATAAGTAAGTTAAGGAATAAGATAAATAAGGAAAGAATATTGATATTTAGTCTGAGTTCAAACTAGTCATGTTTAATTGCTTGACGTTTGCAGCCCTGTAGTCATCTTTGCCATTTAATAATTGTCTAAGTATATGAGCAGACTTGCATGCGGTTCTCAAATTATACTCTGGTCACAGGATCCATGTGACATACATTTAATCATCTTAGCCATGTCCACGAGGGTCCATGGAGGCAGAAAATGTATGATCTCGTGTTAATACTTATGCCTTTTGGAGAGACCCAAAACACATTGATGTGCAAGTCTGCTCCCCGTGTCCACGACTGTTTTGCAGTATATCGGACTCATTACATTTGCGAGGACTGACTAGTTGAATCCCAGATGGAATAGCTAAAAGGAGATACGCTATCAAGCCTATGAGCCAACTTTATAAGCTCCAAGTAATTGTGAGTGGTCTTTCTTCTAAAGCTACAGAATGTCATATCAAAAAATGACACGCTGACTTAAATAATGACTTTTTCATTTCTGTTCCACAGCTCATTCAAGAATCACTCTTATCAAAACTAAGCCAACAAAGCTATAGGAAATACTTACAAACAGGCCAGATTTTCTGCATGTGAAGAATTGAGGCTGCCAAGACTTTAAATGTTCTGACTAGAGAACGCACATTAATTAGCATGACTAATTTCTAAATATTACTTGCTAAACAGGCACAATTGTTATTCAAAATGTTCTTCCAAATGATTCTGAAATGTGAGAACAGAAATACACAACCCCGTTTCTTTTCCTCATGCTTTCTTTTGATCTGTGTTGTGATTGAATACAAGCTTCATGTCCTCTGAGAGATTGCATTGAAAACCATACCTTTTATAGCAACCATATTTTGCAGAGCAGAAAGAGGAGAGGTTAGCAATAATAAAAGAATGTCACTGCCACAGTAAATCAAGACTTTAGAATTTAAACACCTAAGACACGTGTAAGTGTAATTTCATAACAGCATGACGGTGTAACACGTTTTTTATTAAGAGTCCATTTCCTGAATAAAATGAAAGGGAAAAGTCCTTGAAATTCTAGCACGGCAGAGAAAGAAACAGGCCATTCTTAATTCATTTCTTTTCTTCAAGCTCCCTATCTCCATGTGAAGAGCTTGTTGTATAAGTGAAGTGACCCTACTTTTCAATAACCGTGACTATAAATGTGTGATTCAGAATCCCAGCCTTATCAGCTCCCAGAGACTAAAATAGGGTGCATCACTCTGCCTGCTTAACGCTCACCCCGGCACCTTCAGGGACAGTCCTAGAAGTTTGTCACCAATTGTCAGGTCTTCCATTAAATCCCTGGAGGGCTAAACTCTATTGTAAGTATGTGACGATAAGAGAGCGAGACAGGTCAGGGCGCTTTTTATTAGCTGTACTTTCTTGTTGAAGAGGAAGGAATAACGACTTATTTTATGAGCGACACTCCAATGACCCCGTATGCGATCGATTGCATTACTGCAAACATTCTTTCAGAACAGTGCCAGAAAAAAATCAATAGTTTGTAACAAGGATATGATGAAAGTAAAGATGACTCCAACATTTTGAAGTTGTTTTGACTCTTCAGTGTGTGACCTTTATCAATCTTTTCTCCTTGGCATTCCCTTTTGCACGTTTGTAATGAGGACCAGATGATGGGTAAGGACCACACTGGCCCTATCATCCGCCCTGCATTTTATCCATGATTGAGGAAGAAATGCTGCAGGCGAAGACATTGTTTTTTTCCTCGGCCTTCAGTTGAGTGGTTTGTTTATGTGCTGCTGCAGAGAGCAGTTTAATTGACTAATCTCACTGATTTTGCCATCTCGTCACTATTCCACCAGTATTTTCTGACTCAGCCTCCGCAGGTGGTACTTACAGTAGCCGCTGTAAATAGATGACAAATATTCCTTTGGCAAATGTGCAACATGTAAAAGTTGTTATATATTATATATATATAATATATTCCAAATAACATCAAGTTCTGAAAAAAAAAACAACCCTCTCCAAACACAATTGCCAAATCATCTCTTTATTCAATGGAGCAAAAATAAATAAATCAGAGCAGCGGACAGGTTATTTAAAGGAATATTAAAAATAATTACAAAGTTAACCTCTTCGTGATTCACAGCAGGGGTCTTCAACGTTTTTTAGGCCAAGGTCCTCTTAGCTGTTGCATAATTGCCTACAATAAAATGTAGGGCACTTACAAAGAGACCTTGTTATGGTGCATTACAAAGCTATTAAAATAATTATACGTAGCCACTAGATCGCCGTTATGGATAGGTGCAGCACAGAGATTCAGCACCAGTTAGCTAGCTCAAATCATTGCACAAGGATTCAAGGATACAAAGATGATGTATTATTAGATAATTATTAAGAAACAGAAGGAGAGAGAGAGGTGTATGAAATGCAATTATGTTCTGTAACTGGAATCAACCCTGGATGTCCCAAAGAGACAAATGAACATTTTCCATTTATATTATACTTAGAACATATTTACTGCACAACCCGAAACACTGGCCAGTAAACACAATATACATATTACATACATTACACCTATTCTAATCATATTGTAGTGCACTATTTCTAAAATCAAAATGTATCTATTGGCACACGTACACACCGGTAAACACACATAATGCAAAACAATGTAATTTCCTGCAGAACTATTTTACCTACCTTCCTACATGTGAACATGGCACAGCCCCGCCCTGCTTAGTGGACATAATGAGGCAAACCTGTTTGCACTTTCCCTGATTGAGCAGCTGATCTACCAACATCCCAGGCAGAACAACAACAACAACAACAAACCCTGGCCCAATGAAAAGGGGGAAAGCAACCTTTCACAAGGACAATGTTAGGATTTATAAAAAAAAAATCTAAATACTGTCATATGAACCAGATAATCAAACACGGCCGTCAGGTGTAGAGAAACATGCATATACAGTATGTCTTGACTAATTTTACAATGTGGAAGTACAAGACTAATTAAACAGTTAAAATATGTTTTTATTGCATTTTTCCTACAGGAGACTCTTTCCTTTCGTAAGATATTGGGATTTGGGAGAACAGGCACTTGATGCATGTACAAGAACATGTATCAGTGAACTCCTGCAGGCTAAGATACTCTCCAACTGCCCTTTGAAACTCTATCAGTCATTGCTCACATTTGCATTCACTCACTAAGTTCATCTGATTTGTTCAGAAAGGTCATCTGTGTTCTCTCTTCTGCCTCAGATTTACATCTTCTCACATATTCACGTCGCTCTGGAATTCTCCGAAGAGCAAATCGCGTTACAAACTGAGGTGTTCCCGCTGAATATGCATGAACGTCGCACATCGTGATCCAGATGCATAGATGTCAATGATTTCCTCCTGAGTCATTATCATAAACTGAGATTTATTGCAATAGTAGCACTGCTGCAGCGCAACATGATTGCCCAAAGCAGTAGAACATAATATTCTAACCTGCATAATCAGAATCTCCCTGAAGAAGCGATATTACTTGAGATGTTCTGATGCTTGCCGTTGTTTCAATTCTACTCTCTACTTGAAGTCTGGGGGGGTGAGAAACGCCTGTCAATGTTCATATTGCCTCTTGATTTATTTTGAGCAGTTATTAAAGTTCACCTCCCTCTGAGAAATTCCATAATGATCTCTCTTACACGGGTATATGTGAGGCACATAGACTGGGCTTTTATTAAATCTGTGGCGTTGTGAATTTACTCAAAGGCATGTATGATTAATGAAGGTAAGGACCAAATACAATATCCCTGCCTGTTTCACAACTTCACAACCCACAGCTTTGCTCTGATGGGGAGGAAAGCACAGCTGTAACCGAGCAGATATAACTCTCAGTTGCCGCTTTTCATCATCAAGATCATTCAATACCAGAGCGCGATTACTGTATCGATAATTGTGCGTTTCTGCCGTCGGGGAAGAAGTGTTGCACATTTGGCGAGTACAGCCTTTTTTCAAGTGTGCATTCAATGCTGACACACTTGAGAGACAATGAGAAACAACTACAGCATTCAGAGGACATACAGAGGGCCAAATTCAAAACTAAATTGTGTTTGCAGTGGCAGGGGAATTACCACTGCACTACACACTACTATACTCTGCTGGAAACTCACTTTTCCTCCTTCTTCTTGTCTGCCAGTCATCTCTCAGCAAGAGGAAGGAAAGAAACAAATTAAGCAATATATAAACGCTCAGAAATACATATCTGCCTTGGTGGGCTGCGTCAGTGCACCCCAGGAGGCCGGCGGGACTCTTGCTGTGATGTAAACAGATGAAAACATCTCGACTTTCAGACGCGCGTGTCTTAAGATCCCCAAGCTACCCTCTTTGATACAGGCTGCAAGTCTCAGCGAGCGATTCTTTGTCACTCCTCGGTCAATAAAGCCAGAGCCCCTTGTGGCATTACACTCTGTCACCTTTTAATTACAAACCTTTAATATTTAACCAGAATTGAGGGAAAAAGTTCAAGTCCAGGCAGAAGGAAACACAAACTTTGTAGTGTTCGACTTGATCTGTCGGACTTTCTTAGGAATAATCACGCTACTCCATCTCTTCTCCTTTCACCACTTCTCTGAAAGACTTTTTTCTTTCCTTCTCACACTCACCTTTATTCTTATCTTTGTCACCTTCATCTATACTGCTGGCCCAATTTCTCATCTTTAGTTGTCTCCATGTTTCAGCTATGGGTTCATAAAGGAGTGACAACCGACAGAACTTCATACATGAGTATTTGGGGAGAAAGTCAGGGCGCTCACCTGAATCCATCAACGTCACCAGCCACCCGCCAGCATCCTGACATCACAGCGGGAATTACAAATGGATGTGACACTCTTGTTTCTTTTCTCACAGCCCTCTCTCTTTGCTCGTGTGCCCCCCGAGCTGCAACCTTCCCGGAAATACAGTGCGCACCTCTCACAGCCGCTGTTTAGAAGATCTATTTTCAATCTTTAAACCGGCAACATTTTAGAGATGTAAGCTTTTAACTCCGTCTTGGATATCTTGGTAATGTCACATCTCTCTCTCTTGCTTCCACAGTCTGTACACGTTACAGTATGTGCATGTTTTGATTCTGACTATGGGAGATAATGCTGTGACCTATAATAAGGTTTGATTCTCGTAAGAGCAAATGAATGTATGAATGTGCAGACAAGAGGTTGGAGAGCTGTAGGATCCACTAAATGTCATGACTACAGCCATTGAGGAAACATAGCAGACAGAGGAAGATGATTCAATCACTTGCTTTCTCCTGTGAAATCTGAACAAGTCAGACTGCTATTGGTGCTGTGGGTGAATTAGATCATCTCTGTATTTTCAAGTAAAGTATTTTATTTGGTGCATTTGTTGGGATGGCAACAACAGTTAGTGTGGTGTTCACAAAAATGCTACGCTGTTTTCTTTCCCTTTAAAGCCATGGATTTAAAACATTCATGTATATATGGTACCAAACACATGTTACATGAGGCCGGGGCTTCCACTTTCACACGTGATTTTCACTATTAACACAAGCACTACATTGAAGAACATTTCTTTCTTGCGTCTTTTCCCACGTGCCATGGCAAGGGACAGTCCAGCAGGTGGATGCCAACTGCCATAAAACTCAACACATGTATGTGTGGCTGTTGCTATAAGTCGCCACTATGTGTCTGCATAGTATCATGTTCAATTTCTCAAGTTTAGAACACACCACATTTCCTAATAATCGGTTCAGAATTAAGCAAGTTAAAGTCAATTTTGGACTTTATGGCAGATACGCAGACGCTTGTCAGCGTTTTTTTCATTTCTGTTTCTATTCAGTGGAAGACGTCTCTTATTTTTAGGAACATGGTGGGCAAGGAGCTAATTTTATAAGGTGCCAATGTTATTTTAATGTATTTAATATTCAACACGTTTGTGAGACGAACCACGAGCAATGGCATAATGTCTAAACTATAAACTAGTCAGGGATTCAAATACATCACTTGAGACCTTGAGAAGGTTCGCTTCACACCGCTGTACCTGTGTATTGTTACTAGTGTCTTGAAGTTGGAAATTGGTGGTACAGAATTCCCTGTAAATCGATCCTTGCTCCAAATCACACATACACCCACGCAGGAAATGTTCCTGAACATTGTAGGGATGGACTGCATGCCAAGATCTTTCATTAAAAAAGGTGCTGCTCATCAGCTGTCAACTCTTGGAGGTACCTGCAGGTCATGAATGCACCACAGAAGAACAACGTGTCAGCTTTGCATGCAGAGGAGCCTGAAGTTTTTTTTTCCTGCTGTGCCCCATTTCTTCCCTTCACCTGTACCTTTCTGCTGAGTGTTCATTCACCTGAAACATAGTGATGTGTCCCAGTTAGAAACTTCACTCTGCCAAGTGATTGTTAGTCCGTCCTCTCTCTCCCTAAATGGAGATTTCTCACTACTGCTCTTGGCAGTGGGCATTACCCATGACACCCTGAAAAAAACTTTTAAAAACTATTAGAAGTAGAGGGAAGAACAGCAAGATTGAACACATACTCTGCTGTGATAAAAACACAATAAGGAGAATACAATACATACAATCAATTGCCTCAATCAAACATTTGATGAGATATGATAGTGAGCCTTCAGCAAGCCACAGTAATCATCATTATCACACCATTACTTATTGGTAAGCATCACACATTTCTTCATGGTCAGACAGCAGTGACAGTGAACTGACCTTGCATTACCTTTTAGAAGTTTACTACAACCTTATACAACTCCAGGCTCCTTAAAAGTTCTCATTATACCTCAGACTCTTTCTTCTCTGTAGGGGGGAATCCATGCTGGGGAAACCAAATCAAAAAACATTAAAACCAACACTCAGGGCTTCACTGGTGCTCGGTAGGCACAGCAGCAAACGTTGACAATATTAGAAAGAAGTTCCCAAGAGTGGAGATGGGCAAAATACACTGTAGTACTTTTAAACTGTTGAGATCTTCAGTGTTGCCATAAGAAGCAAGATGTTTACTGTAGTTTGGCAAAATTACATTTTAAAACACCTTTCACGCCTGTTAACTGGTATACAGACACACCATAGTCACAGATGTTGTTGGACGTACATTATCGACTCCCTCCACAATTAAAAGTAATTTTAGAAGAGTGCGAGAATCTTTAGGATTACGTGCTACAACCTAATTTGCGCTTCTACTTTCCCCTTGAGTTCTGCTGAGGAATGCTATAGGGGGGAACCTGGATCCCCAATGGCGCCAGATGGTTTCCTGGTTGCTGTCTAGTCAGCTGTTCACAGAGCAGCCGATGGCGTGTGTGGGGAGAACCAGTGAACACCCGGGGACTTTTGAAATACTGACATACGCAGTGAAGTGTGAACAGTTTGCATTCATCTTCAGTCCTACTCTACTTGTGAGGATCGTAATTGACTGCATTCATCCTATAAACCTCTGCTCATGCTTAAACCTAAACTCTAACATAAATCTCATGCTAAATATTATTCCTAAACTCAACGCTACTAAACTGCAGGGACGTATCTTCGAATTAGTCCCGTAAAATCCCCAATCATTACCAGTGACAGTGCTCTGAAATCCAGTGACTTCCATCAGGGAAAGCTTCCAGCTCTGCCTCAACCATGTTAGTCGGTTTCAGGAGTTCCTCAAAGTGCTCCTTCCAGCGGCCGATAACCTTCTCAGTTGAAGTCAGCAGGGTCCCACCCTTGCTGTACACAGCTTGGATGGTTCCTCGCTTCCCCCTCCTGAGGTGCCGGATGGTTTTCCAGAAGCACCTTGGTGCCGACCGAAAGTCCTTCTCCATAGCTTCTCTGAACCTCTCCCACACCCGCTGCTTTGCCTCTGACACGGCAGAAGCTGCCGCCCTTCTAGTCCTAAGATACCCTGCAACTGTTTCCGGAGTCATCCCGGATAACATAATCCGGAAGGACTCCTTCTTCAGTCGGACGGCTTCCCTGACCACCGGGGTCCACCACGGTGTTCGAGGGTTACCGCACCTTGAGGCACCTAAGACCTTGAGACCACAGCTCATCACCGCAGCTTCAGCAATAGAGGTTTTGAACATCGCCCACTCAGGTTCAATGCCCCCAACCTCCACAGGGATGGCTGAAAAGCTCCGCCGGAGGTGTGAGTTAAAGATCCCCAGGACAGGGGCTTCGTCCAGACGTTCCCAGTTCACCCGCACTACCCGTTTGGGTTTACCAGGTCTGTCCAGAGTCTTCCCCCACCCCTTGATCCAACTCACCACCAGATGGTGATCAGTCCCCTACTGGAGCCCCCTGCAGGGCTCCATTCAGGGTCTCCAAGAAGGCCGAATACTCAGAACTGCGGTTTGGGGCATAGGCACAAACAACAGTCAGAGTTTTCCCCCCCCATAACCCGAAGGCGTAGGGAGGCGACCCTCTCGTCCACCGGGATAAACTCCAACGTAGCGGCGCTCAGCCGGGGGCTAGTGAGTATCCCCACCCTGGCCCGACGCCTCACACCTTGGGCAACTCCGGAGAAGAATAGAGTCCAACCCCTATCCAGGAGTACGGTTCCAGAGCCAAGACTGTGCGTGGAGGTAAGCCCCACCAGATCCAACTGGTAGCGATCCACCTCCCGTACTAGTTCCGGCTCCTTCCCCCACAGAGAGGTGACGTTCCACGTCCCCAGAGCCAGCCTCTGCTGCCCGGGTCTGGTCCGTCGAGGTCCCTGACCATCACTGCCACCCGTGTGACAGCGCACCCAACCCCAGCGGTTTTTCCCATGAGTGGTGGGCCCACAGGATGGATGGATGGGAGGCACCGCGTAGCTTCTTCGGGCTGTGCCCGACCGGGCTCCGTGGCAAACCCGGCCACCAAGCGCTCGCTTTCGGGCCCTCCCTCTGGGCCTGGCTCCAGACGGGGGCCCCGGGCTTCCTCCGGGCAGGGTCTCTCCTTTCCTTTCCCTTTCTTTCATGAAGTCGTAAATAATATATTTGTTCCCTAAACCAAGGAGTCTCTTCTAGCATTAGATGAAAAAGATGGATGAGGAGGTGAATATGTGCAGCTGATTTAATGGCCTCCCAAATTGAGTGCCCTCTTTCATTAGATGCTTTTCACATGCATCTAAAGTTTAAAAACAATCCATCACATTAAGCTGCTGTAATTAATTAAAATACTCAAGGAATGTATTTCAAATTATACATTTTGGTGTATTGTGTTTTTATGTATATGCTATGATTCAGGACCAATCACAGATAATATCTGGTTTCTGGACACAGTAAACTTGATCAGGCTAACCCAGGGGTCACCAACCTTTTTAATACTGAGAGCTACTTCAAGGGTGCTGAATAATACGAAGGGCTACTTGTTTAATACACACTTCCTGAATAACATAGTTGCACGGTTCACCTTTAATGATAATATTGTCATTAATAATAATAATCCTAATAAATATTCATATATGTGAAGAGACTGTCTGATCACATGTTAATGTTAATTATTCCTCACAATGATTATTAACAATGATTTATCATGGTAGGAAACACAGATATATTTAAAGATGCAACATTATTTATTTATGTTCTCAATCTATTTAAACATTTGAAGGTCAGGGTTATCACATCTCTGATATCTTTGTAAATAGCTTTATTGACAGTTTTGTAGGAATGAGAACATTTGTAGCATTTTGTTCAAAATCACACCGGTTATATTTTAGTACAAAGCATCACTTCTGTAAAAACATTAAGAAATCATTAACTGTCTTCAAATCATATCCTGTTTGTACAAACACTAACTTTGTAACATCAGAGAGTGGAGATCACATCGGAACCTTTCTTCTCGTCTTTGAACAGTGTTTTCAATAACCATCATCGCACCTTTCAAGACCTCTCCGTCCGAAAAGGCTTTCTTGTTCTTTATTAAAAATGTGCAGCTCTAAATGAGGCTTCCGTTGCTTTCTGTGACTTGTTCACCGGCCTCGTGAAAAGAGATGCTGCTGCCCAAAGCTGCTTTAACTCTCGGCTTGTTCTGCCCGCAGTGGTGCAGGTGGTAGTTAGTTAGTTAGTTAGTTAGTTAGTTAGTTAGTTAGTTAGTTAGTTAGTTAGTTAGTTAGTTAGTTAGTTAGTTAGTTAGCATGGTAGCATGGTAGCTTCTGTGACACGTACCGAAGTGTTTCCACAATGTGCCGCTTTGCCGTCGCCCTGCAAATGAGACATACACACTTTTCTTTCACTGTTGTAAAAGATAATTCTTCTTCCCAATCATTGTGAAAATAGTTTGTTTTCTTTCACTGTTCTGCCACATTTAGCGTAAACAACGCACCTAGCGCCCCATCGTAGCTGCTCCCGCTAGCTTATCTCAGCGAAAAGGGAAATGGAGATTTGGCTTGCGCGTGGAATTGAATTCATTTTTTGTTTTTGTTTTTTAAATTCTATATTCAATATTGTCATTTTAAAAGTGTTATTGATTAAAAAAAATAACAGAAAAACAATTAAATACAAATTTTAGACGGAGCTTCATGGTGACTAGTGCTATTTTTTAAACATGCCCTGCAGGCGACTCACGTAGTCCCTGTGGGCAACCAAGTGCCCGCGGGCACCGCGTTGGCCACCCCTGGGCTAACAGGCAATCTTAAAGGTTCTAAGTACATCTACTGAATCAATGCATGTAAAAATAAGATTTCAAACTCCAATACACCAGAAATATCCTTAAAATAGAATTAAATAATCTTGGCATCACAACCGGACCACATAAACAACACATAAAGTGGAAACATGCACCCGCAGCTCAGATGTAAAAAGTGCAACTAATGACATCACATTACTGCAACCAACTGCTGGCAACGACGCAATTAGGAGCGGTGCATTAGACGATTTCAGCAAATAAGGCCAAATGCATGGCATATTTCTTTTTTGGGTAACACACATTGCTTATGAGAATACTTTGATTTTGATTTCATTGCCAGCTTAATGGTACTTATGACTTAGGGTTCAAACCCAATTTCTGGTCAGACTATTATTGAGAGAATTCCCCCATCTCTTAGAAAAGCAGACTTATCTAAGTGTTCAGTGTTAGATTCATGTGTTAAATCTGCGCCTTGATGTGGTTAGACAAGAACAGCTGCTAAGAGCTCCCTAATGAATTGAATACTGGCTTGTGATTTAGGAGATTCACTTAACCATGCTGTGCGTGTGCACGTGGGTGTGAATGTGTATCTTTCTCATTTCCTTATTTCTACGTGCGTCTTTGCCTGCATACAGCTGAGTGTATGCATGTGTCAATCAGTGCTGTGTGTATCCTTGATGCTTTGGTCGTTGCGTGTCTGTGTGCTCGCCAATGATAACCGATAAACAAAGTGAGAGAATAATAACCCTCTCTCTCTCTCTCACCCTCACGCTTTGTCTCTCCCTCTGTGATGACAGCGCTGTCTGCTGGAGTGTGCTGCTTCTTGTCTCTCGGCACATTGTGTACCCATTAACAAGGCCCTGTGTGTAACCCGGCCACCCCCCACCCCACCATCCAACCCCCGCCTCCTCATCTTCCTTGCCTCTCGTCACATCCACCCTGAGTTAAGCTAAGTGCTCTGCTGCAACGCGCTTGCATTAGGGAGCAGCAGCCCAGCCCGGATAAGAAACAGGTAAGGGGGTGGGACCATGAAAGCAGCTCTGTTTTGTACTATTAAACCTTATTAAAAGATTACATTTAACAGAGTTTGGACCTCTTTCCTCCGAGGCCAGACGACAAGGCCATTAGCATAGGAAAACACCGCATGGTGTGCTACTTAGTCTCCATTAATAAGCTGAGCTAGAATTGAGAAGAGGATAGTTCTAGTTTGGCAGTGGGTGGCGTCCTGATGGATAGCAATGTCCTTGCCGTTGTGATGTGCAGTGTCAAGGGCCAATGTAGCATAGTGTTGTGTAATTTGCTCAAGAGATTCAAGTGTTTGGAATCAAAAAAGGTTCTTCTATGCAGATTCCTAATGCAATCTGCATAGAGGTTTTCTATTCTTGAACAGAGACACCTGTGGATGTTTTCACATAGAGCAGCGAGTGCACACAGTTGGATTCAACTTTTCACCATCTCTAAACCTTGTCATCCCGGTATGAAGAATGCAGAATGAAGTCATATTGTATGATCTCAGGGCAATGCATGTGGCACTTCAAGCTTTGCGAAATTGTAGCAGGTACATGAAAGAGAGAAGAGCAAAATTCACACACACACACACCAATAACAGCCGCGACTAAAAATGAATGGGACTATTGGTGCCTACAGTATGACAATGGAAGCACAGGTACAGAGTCAGCAATATTGTAGCAGAACATTTTAACTTTTCTCATTCACATGGAGTATTACAAGTAATTATACAATTAAGTATCAATTTACACCCAAATCCTGAATTCTAATTTTAATTTTCCCTACAGCCACCTGTTCGACATTAAACATGGAAAATGTGGTGTTTTGCATTGCTGCTGCAGGGAGCATGAAGCATATTCAGCTGCAAATCAGGGACTTTGTAGCTGGTAGACTCACACTTTCTTGCACAAAGACACTTTAACAGGGTGATTGCTTGTTATGAGACAAGTGGACCATAGTTCACTTTCCTCGTAAGCTTTCAGCTGAAGGACAGTTTCCCAACTCAGACTTCCACCAACTGCATATTTTAACATGTTTCAATATTTTTTACGCTTTGCCTCTCTACTGGGAAATTCTCACATGGGGGCTTGCGGTTCAATATGACCTGAATATTAATTTGAATGAGAAACCTGGACCAGTGCAATCACATAAAACACAAACTCTAATTTCACTTATGAAACCCATGTGCCTGCATGTGAAAATTGCATTGAAGGAACCCATAGTTTTTCAGAATGTATATTTTTTCCTTTGTGTTTGCAGCTTAGGACCCACATCTCAACTGTAGATGATTGTAATAAAATGAAATGGAATAATGACCTTGGATGATTTTTTTTTTTACCTTGTGCTTTATGACATAACTGCCCTACTGGAGCATGTGGATGTGTACGCAGAGTCAGATTGAGAGATTTGCAGATTTTGGAGTACAGTCAACTTGAAAGTGACTCAGGAGAGGCATATAATCTGCACTGTTATCTGTGACAGGATTCAAAGGCAGCGATGATAGGGGACCCCAGGACATTATGGGGACTAAGTAGCTCAATCTGGCCTGGGCTGGATCAGCACATGGTGGGATAGAGATGCTTTGATCACACACACACACGCACACAAACACACACACAAACAAACAAACTGCGGAAAGAAAGACAACGACTGCGGCCTCGCTCCTCTTGTACAGTTCATTCCAGGTCTTGAACAACGTGTTAAAAAAGCACACATACGGAGACAGTTGTGGTTTGTGTCTTACTTCGGAATGTAATTTAACGGTACAGACGTGAGCACAATAGCATATCATCTATGTTCAAGCAAAAAAAGAAGAAAAGCAAAACTAAACAACAAAAGAGGCTTGAGCGATATCACTGCACTGCCTGTTGTTTGAATGCTTGCTTTCTATTCTTTGAACATCCTCATCTTACCAAAACAAAAAAATGCGTGCGTGCCTTTGATCCGCTGTTTTGTGTACACCGAGAGGCGCTTTGTTGCCAACTTCCCTGTCAGCGGGAAGAACTCGATTCCCATCACATGCAAAAAGCTACAATATTGTTTTTTATACAGTACACAGCCAATCAGCAGAGCAGAGCGCTCTTTTTGAGAAAGAAAACGGGGATGGCGTTAGACAAGGGTCTGCAGCTAGACCCAAACTCATAATGACATGAAGACATGGTATGTCCCTTAGCCCGAGGCGCCACAAAGGGACCGATGTGTTGGGTATTTTAAAAATATATCATAAAAGGACACAACTGGGGCTTCATTTATTCTGCATGAACCACACACGGGGAAGGATTTTTATATTTTACATGAAAAATAGAGTGAGAAGAAAGCAGCTCTGTAGATATCTCAAGTGGAGTTTGATGTCCGAGCAGGACACTCTGCTATGTTCCCACGATACAGCACCGTCACTGTATTACACACTCTCAGGTTTATGGATTTACCTACCTGCCCGTACCTGATATATCCTCAACAATGAGGGAAAAAAACACAATTAAGCATAAAAAATGAACAAACCTCAAGACCTTCAAGCATCACAAAGAGAGATACTTGTATCAGGATTCTCAGGCATACAGCTACTAAGAGTGAGCAAATAATTATTAAATGCTGATAACAAAATGGACCATGAACAAATCACACAGAATAAACTCAGTGGGAACAATTGGGTGAACATCTTGATCTGGCACAGGGCAGTAATAGCAACTCTGTTGTCACTGTCAACACAAGAACACCTGAAAAAGGAAATGAAAGTGAAAAATGAGAAAACTGTCTAAAGACACAGTAGCAGCTTTAAAAGGCCGTGCAGTGGTGCTTTGAATGCTAACATCAGCATGCTAACATGCTCATAATAAAAATGCTAACATGTTAATGTTTAGCAGGTACGTTGTTCAAGATATTGACTGTCTTACTTTAGCGTATTATCGTTCTAATATTTGCTCATTTGCATTCAAACGCAGGTACAGCTGAGGCGTAGGGGAAAGTCATTAGATTTGCATAGTTTCCCACTAAATTTAAAACATTTTAACTCTTTAGGCTACTCTAATTCCATGGAATGATACGTAAAACAACTCTGATGATCAATTGCATACAACCACATTTCCCAAAAACTTGAACAATATGTTTACAATTTGCAATTAAACAGTTAAACGTAACTCCTCTGTGCTGTAAAATCATACCTAGACCAAGAAAATGGAATTATTTAGATTCCATATGATGGTGATAAAGAACAAAATAATACATACAGAATATACTACGCTGCAATGCAAAGGAATATGTCAATAACAAAGTCTATAATTTGCAACCAGCATGTATCAAAGCACCGTTGCTAAGAATTCATAGATGTTAGGAAAAAGACAAAAGTAGCTTTTGACTTCTAGCTCCTCCTTAGACGACTTACGCAAAAGCCCAATATTTCAAGACTCAGTGGACTTGAATTATTGAAATCTATCTCTTCTCATTTCATATATATATATATCCATCCATCCATCGTCTACCGCTTATCCGGGGTCGGGTCACAGCTCTAGTAAGGAACCCCAATCTTCCCTTCTCCGGGCCACATCCTCCAGCGCCGACTGGGAGATCCCGAGGCGTTCCCAGGCCAGTGAGGAGATATAATCTCTCCACCTATCTCTAAGGGAGACGCCACCCGTCTGAGAAAACCCATTTCGGCCGCTTGTACCCGTGATCTCGTTCTTTCGGTCATGACCCAGCCTTCATGACCATAGGTGAGGGTAGGAACGAAGATCGACCGGAAGATTGAGAGCTTTGCCTTCTGGCTCAGCTCTCTTTTCGTCACAATGGTGCAGTAAAGCGAATGCAATACCACCCCCGCTGCTCCGATTCTCCGGCCGATCTCTCGCTCCATTGTCCACTCACTTGGGAACAAGACCCCGAGGTACTTGAACTCCTTCACTTGGGGTAATAGCTAATTCCCTACCCGGCTGCTCAGAGCCATGGCCTCAGATTTTGAGGTGCTGATTCTCATCCCAACCGCTCGGCTGCAAACCGATCCAGTGACTGTCTTGGCTCCATTCAGGGTCCAGACGGGGGCCCCGGGCTTCCTCCGGGCAGGGTCTCTCCTTTCCTTTCCCTTTTTTTCATGAGGTCGTTTATGAATCATTCTTAGTCTGGCCCCTCGCCTGAGACCAATTTGCCTTTGGAGACCCTACCAGCAGCACTAGGCTCCAGAAACCTCTCCACCACGATAAGGTGATGGTTCCCAGAGAACATAATATATATATATATATATATAGCAGAAATGTCCTGAAACAAAATAATCATCTAAGAAAATGTAGCAGATATTCTCTTATATGTTTGTATATACATATATATATATAATATATGACATATATATATATATATATATATATATATATATATATATTAATATATAATATAATATATATAATATATATATATATGACTGAAACTGATATATATATATATATATATATCAGTTTCAGTCATATATATATATATATATATATATATATATATGTATATATACAAACATATAAGAGTATATCTGCTACAATTCTGTCGATTTGTTTCAGGACATTTCTGCTATTTTTGCTCCATTTTGGTTATTTTTGTACTGTATTATTGGCTATGCCTTCACTCGTATTAAAATAGTAATCCTGTGCAGCACACACATGATCAGCTAAAGAAGTATTACTCTGACATACAGTGAAAAAGTCTCAGCATGATCCATTGCTATGCCATGATGAGTGCTTCAGCGCTGCACATCTCCAGGCCTCATGGAGGTGAAAAATGGTTGGTGTCTCAGAGAGAGCCATCTGTTATCATTATGGAGATCCTGAAGGGGTGAGCGGTGACTAAAGTGGGATTCTAATTGAATTGGGTGGAGAGGTAATCTTGTCAGAGTGCTGTGGTGGCTGGCACCACTGCCAACTACTCCTCCACAGGCTTCTCTTTACCCCCATGTAGAAATAATGCATGACAGTACAGTTATGGTAGATATAGTATATATAGTGTATGGATATAAGTTGCTGTTGAGGAGATGTGTTGTGGTATTGTATGAAAAGGTCCCAGATTCTTCATTTAGCTGAGGGAGAAAAACATGAGTTTGGATTTAGACAAGATATATCTGTCCAACATCTGTCCAGCATCTGTCCTTCGTCTCTTCAAGTTTTATTGGATCATAATTTTGGCTGAATGACTGAAACTGATTTTTTTTTTTACTCAAGCTACATGGAGGTAGCAAATGGGAATAAAGTGTTATCTTGGATCAGCTCAGGAGCAGAATTAAGCAAGCAGGGTCGGTCAGGACATTCTGCAGGTTCGGACGTGTGTTAAATATCTTTCTGTTGGCTGCTGTTGATGTTGAAATGTCTGTATTCTGTTCTAGATGTAAGACATCACATAGACATCTTTAATTACGTAAATATATAGAACATTTCTAGAACATAACCTTCCTCAACAGTACGTTGTGTAGTTCACTCCATAAGTTAAGAAAATACTGGTGTACAAATATTGCTGTCGATTCAGTGTTTTAGCTTTTAGTAGCCTTTAACAAACACTATTTTCCCCCTCCACAAGCTTTAGACCATCACAAGAACAAAAAGATAGGCGAGTCGATGGGCCACGTTTTTCTCCCTGAGAGGTTGAAGTATAAGACATGGATAAATGTTAATATTGTGTTATATGATATTCACTGGCCACTCTGAGAAGTGTCTTTTCATTAGTGTTCATAGCTCTCCTGCACCACTGTCCATGCTTGACCTTAATGTCAGCTCATTATCTCCTTAATTGAAAGCAGAAAGACAGACTTGAATCCCATGTAAAGGCACAACTTCTATGATTCTCTGCCATGTGCGCGCACACACACACACACACACACACACACACACACACACACACACAAGTATTACTTTTCATCCTCCGGTTGGAGGTTTGAAGAAGTTTCCTCATTAATGTCCCACATCTGTGTGTGTGGGAAATCGCTGACAATGACCAAAATACAGTAATGACTGTTTTGGTACATTGTACATTTATTTTAAGTAATAAGTAGAATATTATAAAATATTCATTTAGTAATGCACAAGATCTTTGGATGCTGGGACAACTGAATAATTCTGTAACATGAAATACTAAAATAAATACAAACAAAAAATACAAGCATGCCAGGAGTCCATAGAAATAATTTAGTACAGTAAGTTGTTAACATTTTTCTGTTATTTTAAGCATAAAAAAACCCACAAACAGCGTTTTTTCCGACACTCATCCACACTCCCACCTGAGCCTCCTGGGTTATGGCTGCCATCCACCTTGAAGGAATCTTTTGACAAAGTACCAATGGCCAGGCTCCAGGTTTCCTCATTCATGTGGTCCAACTGGGAGCTAGTGACGCCACGTTGCATTGTACCAAGTGAATAGTGTAAGTCATCCACAGCAGCATAATGCAGCAGTGGTTGAATGAAGCAGAGGTCCTCACCCTGAACTTCAGCAATGAAACTCTTTTCGCTTCTTTTCTATGACGTGACCTTCGTAGCAATGGCTTTTGTAAGGATGTCAAGCTGCGTGTGGAGAACAATGGTCAGTAGGTTGGCCATATAAATGCCCTGTTGATAAAACCTTCAGTTTACTATTCTATTCATTATATTTATCATTTTACAGTTTCTCTAGATCAGACGCCGTAAATGTCATTTCCCCTCTGTTCTCTTTTGTCCCTTGACCATTTGTTTCATTCATAACTGTTGTCAATAAGCGTTCTTAATCTGGGCCTATTTATCTGTTCCCATTTGGAAAAGCAATACATATCAACCTTGTTTTGGCCGATCTTGAATTGTTTTTTAATTACAGATTCTTTGTGATACTCCCACCTGTAATTATTGAGCAGAAATGTACGACTCACAGTTTACAGAAAGCTGTTAGAATGTTTTAATAGCAGGGTTATAGTTAAAAATTCAGGATTTAAAAGCGCTGCGGCTTATTAAATTCTGCAACTGCTCTTTGCTTAAAACAGAATCGATGTTAGTTTTTGTAATAGTTCAATAAAAACTCTCCTCATTGTTTGTGTTTAAGTGTTCTGAAAAGGTACGCTTCTTTACCGAGATCTCTCAGTCCCATCATCAATATAAACGGAGCACATGCAATAATACTGACCTTGTTATTCAGCCAAGCCTCTCGTTTTCACACTCCATTGCTCATTATTCCCCTACTTTATTGAACCACTTCTGTACAATGGATTCCACGGCTGACCACTCGGCACACTGATCCCTCTGAGGGCAGATGTGCCTTAGACTTACCAACATCAATAAGAAATGACAGGTTGAATCACTGAGGTGTAGTTCTGCTGCCCTAAGCGATCCTCGGACCACCACTAATTGATGGGAGCATTTAAAGCTCAGAATAAAACCACAATCTGACTGACTACCAGCAGGGGTCCATGGCACTTAGAAATAAAGGAAGGGTAAAGTAGAATATTCTGATTGTTAGCCTTGAAGCCCTCAAGGACTGCAGCAGTTTTTCCTTTTTTTTTCTCTATTTGAAGAGAAAGCTTGGCGTTATTTCACAGTGAAAGGCACCTATTTTCCTCACATGGGTAGTTTGACATGGACAAATAGGGCATACAGGGAAAGAGAGCAAGAGAGGCGACTTAAAAGCAGGAGTGAAAAGGCACTGGGAAGGGATTATGGTGATTTAAAACCTCTCCTTCCTCTACACTCCCTCCCAGTGGTTTTTAGAGGCCGACTGGAACATAATGAAGACGGTCCATCAGTCCATCCGCCTATTCATTTGAGATTTTAACACAGTAGCTGCGATTAGGCAGCGTGCGTGTGAATGCATTTGAGAGAATGAAAGGAATCAATTTCATTGTGACTGTGTAGGTGTGTAGCTGCGTTTGTGTCTGTCTACAACCGATTGCATGTTTTCTTTGTACGTATGCATGCATGTCTACATAAATCTGTGCTCCACCTCGACGATCCTCCTCCTTCCATCCGGCTTCTTGTGTTAACGACCACGGGCAATCGACTGAAACGGCAGGCTTCAGCAGGAGCAAGGAGAGAAGCAGACAAATTAATGATCCCACATCACAGACAAGACATATTTCCTCCTAAAAAACAACAACAGCCACCTGTGTTAGATTATCTCCACACTTTCACTCACTTGCTCGTTCTCTTCTCTCACTCTCCCTCCTTCCTGTGTTCTTAATGCATTGCTGCCCTCACCCTGAAAGTGAGCATTTATTTTGCTAGCACAAAAAAAATCAAAGCGAGGGAGAATTCACAGGGAACTGTCCACTCCGGTGGTTCTGAAAAACAGAAATAACCGGCTGCAGGGTGACACAGTGTTTACAGGGAGAACAAACATTACACTGATCATCATTACAATTTCAATGCAAATTTTTACCTTGAAAACAAAACACTTAGGCAAAATGCCAGAAGCAATTTAGATTGCCCTTTTGTGATGTTCACCATCACATTCTCACATATAAACAAAACAACAACTCTTTACTTTTACTTACCTGCTTTGCGCCAGCGATTACCATTTCCATATTACTGCAGTCATAAATGGAAGGCAGCACATCAAACACAAGCGTGTGCTTCAGTAAGTCTGCTCACATTGTAAATAACAAGTGTTGAAGCTCGCTGCTTATTATCATTTGTCAATACACTAAAAAAATAACGCACAAAGTCACACAATGCAAAAGCAAATTCTTCTTATTAGATTAATTCTGTCTGTAAACAAGATGAGAACACAGCCAAGCCAGTCTGCATGCAGCCCTCTGTGGTAGTGTATTAAGCAGAGGGAGCCGAGAGAGATAGCCCTGTGGCTTAAATTGATTGCTAGAGACATATGTTGGCAATGCTGTATTTCACTATGTGTGAAATCTCCCCTATGGGGCAGACAGGGTAGAACAGGGAGGGTGGGAGAGGAGAGAAGGGTGCACTGCTTGTGGAGGAAGCTAGAAATGAAGATGAGGAATAAGCGTCACAGCAAGGAGGTGTGTGTGTGTGTGTGTGTGTGTGTGTACTTGCGTCTATTTGTATGCAAAAAAGTATAGTGTGAATGTATGCATGAGTATGCAAATGCATAGCCTTGGCCAAATCTTCAGCTGTGTGCTGGTGTGAATGTGTGTGAGTGTGATGTCTATGCAGAGAGCAGACCGAGATGATAAGCGAGTTATCTTACCATGCTGAGTGGGCCATTTAAAAGATAGTCGTTTTTTTTTTTGTTGTTGCAAGTTCCGTGGAGAGAAGTATGATGGAAGGGAAGGATGGACTGGGAGGATGCTGAGAAGTGTGTGTGTGGTGTGTATCTGTGGTGCAGAAGAGAAAGAGAGAACATAAACAGCCAGTGGGGAAAGAGCAATACAGAGTAGAATTCTTCACGGCTTATGTATGCCGCATACATTTTTACCACACATGTATTCATACATGACATGCTCACACAGATCTCCACAAACATGCAATCCCATCCACACGCATAAAGACAAGCATGGAGGCAAATCACATATCCCTTTCACCCACACCACCCCGGCTCCACCTACACTTATCACCGCTTAATCATCTTCGAGAAATGTTACACGAGCCACCATGCTGTTGTTCCCTTTGCTAATATATTGCGATTGTAAGACATGTCTCCAGTCATATTATTATGTATTGCAGCGATAACTGGGTACATTAGTAACTCATTTCACTCCCTTCCCTGACTTACTTATGTATTTACACAGAGCATATTAGCTTACATCCCTCAGCAGGTAAACACTGGCAGATCTACATAGCTACTGTCTCTGCATCAGTGCTTCTGTGACTTGTAAGCACACTGCAGAGGTCATTACATGGGTTAATCACCTGTGTTCATCATGTGTGCCAGTTAGAAACCAAGAGGGTATGTGGAGTCATTTAAGAGGGAGGTAGAGGGAGACAAATGCTGCATTCAGGTCACATGGCATTTCGCCTAAATTTGAGCTGTCACCTGGGAAGAGATGCAAGTGTCAGCCTTCTATTGGTAACATGTGAGGATGTTTTGGGTATAGATACTGTATCTCCCAAAAAACCCCGTTGTGGACTCAAAACCACAACTCCCTGACAAGGATGATGGAGTCAAAATAAGTTTTTCAAAAGAGGCAAATATCCAAAAAAGCATACGCTACACCTGAATAGGGGCCTTGGAATACATCCGGCTCTGGACACCTCAAGATCAGCATGATTATTTCTGTAAACGACAAAATATTAAGGTTCAAATAGATATGAATGATAAGTGTTAAGTGGTAAAATCTCTCCACATAACAGAAGTTGGGTTTGCTTCAAGAGAGATGATCCAATTACAAAAAATGTTTTGGGGCACAGCGAAGCGCAAAGAGGACATATGGAATGTGAGGCGTAGTCTTCTTTATTGGACAAAATCCTTCCTCTGGAGAATGAATCAGTGGATGATGTGTGTGTGTGAAGGCAGAGATGAAGCAACTGGCATCAAGATGTGGAAGAGAGAGAGAGAGAGAGAGAAAGTGGTGTCAGGACATGGGTGGGTGTAAGTGGGGGGTGAGATGAGGTAAGAGGGTGTTTGCATTTGAGATCCACGTAGGTGAAAGAGGAGTACAGGTAAAAAAGAACGACAGATGGACATGAAGAGATGTTGGCAAAAGCACCAGAGGAGATATTTTTCACAGCTATGACAAATCCTCACGCAGAGGAGCCATTTAAAAAGGCGAGCAGGTGTGAGCTGTGATGTCAGACCACACAGACAATATTTTGATTACTTCTCAGTAACTAATCAGTCTTTAGGATGGTTGCCAAGCACTAGATAATGTGTGGAAACAGTTTACAGATGAATAAGCTCAGATCAGTAGCTGACCATGAATGTGGATGTCTCTTCCGGCCTACACTACTAAGTTAGTGAATGTATCCCGACAGACTTTAGAAGGACTAGCTCTGGCGATGATGGAACTGGGTGGAAGGTTTTTCTCCCACGGTTATAATTTCCATTTCATAAAAGAACGTAGGTGATAAAGGACACTTGGTGAAATAGCCCCCAATGTCCGCTCCAGCGTAATGAAAAGCAGAAATCAATGGGAAAGGACTCACTTTGTTCATTTCTCATTGGCCGTGTGAGTGTGCAAAGCGTACAGTGCATGCATTTGACTGCAACAATCCCAATTAAAAGCAGAATAAAGAGGGAATGGGAATCCACATATAAATGCTATTACTGTAATGCTGCCTTTGTGCTGTTCAAGGCAGCAACATCTGGTGTAAGTCACTGAAACTGGTGGTGATCGCAATCAATCTGTGCTAGCTAGAGGAAAAAGAAAAAAATGAAAATAACAGGAAAAACACCTCTGTAGTGCCACGACAAGAATATGTTGCCATTGTTTCCTATAATGCTGATCGCGTCTAATTGCCTCGTTTCTCTTTATGATAGAGCTATGTATTCTGCATCTTGCTTCCCAAGGTGGAGTTTCCAACACTGAAAAATAAATAAGAGTGGTGTAATTCTCTCTTTGACGTTTGTGAAGATATTCTACCTCATGTGGTTGGTGTGTGAAGCAGATGGTGGAAGTGTTCGCTTGTCTGTTAGGACAGTACTAAACGGTGCAATCAGGCGCGTAAGACATATGGGACTTTGTGGTGAAGTAATTGAGGGGACTTTTGTTAAGAATCTGTTGCGGAATCGGAACATTTTATTCTAAGTTGCATTCTTCATACACAGTTTGTGTATATATTTATTAAATGTAAGTATTTATGTGTCACAATGTAGCATATTATTTTAGCAAAGTTATCAGCATGTCGGCCTCTTGGTCTCTAGACTAATCAGGTCTAGAGTTTTTAATTTGAACCTACAAAACTAATGACATTCCCATAAACCTTATATGTATTGCGTGTTTAGTGATAATTAACAAACGTTAGCATATTAAAATGTTAATTTTAATATATATATAATTTTAAATTTAATATGATGAACATGATTAGCAATACATGCTAAACAGCAGTATGTAAGCATTTTGGTCGAAGCAATGCTGTGCCATTGACTGGCTGTTACCAGTTGTCACCATAGATCTGATGTGGTATGGGCCTCCTCTTCCTCCTAATTGGCTCAGTAGGCCGTTATCATCTACAGGTAAGCTGGATAACTACAGGGAGGTTCAAAATAGTAAATTCACTACAAAAATAAGATAAATTGAAACAAAGCTGGATTATCCTTCAAAGCAAAAAGTAACCGTAAAATATATTTCTTTCCTTTTGTTGGTTTAAAAACAAAAGAAAGTTCTAATGTCAGTTAAACAAACGTAATTAGGGTAAGTGTCATCTTACTTTCTAGATTCTTTGTGTGCTTTTGTAAATGATTCAGGTGGTCAAGCCATAACCTTTAGTGAACTCGCATGAATAAAATAGGAGATGTAGACCAACAGGAGCAGATTAGTGATTGATGGATATACATGTGTGTCTGCAGATGTGTATGAGAATATGAGCTTGCAATTTAGTACACAAATGGGAAAAATGCACTCTACACCCTGTAGACTCACATTTTTGACAGGAAGGCAGTTTGACTACAATCTTATATTTTGCACATGCATGCACATCTAGTCACTAACAGTCACACACACACGTGTAAAATATAGAGTACACCTCTCGATAGCTTATTTCCTATAAGGCCAAACCTATATATATGCTCAAAACTATACATTAATCAATTTAATGTAACTTCATGTTTGAGTGGCCGCATGAATGTGACAACCAAACGAACACGTCGCCATAGAGATCCAACATCACGTGCTTTTCATGAGCTCAGTCTCTTTACATCCGTCTTTCTCGCAGCACACACACACGACCGCCATCTGAGGAGCCATTAGAGTGCTGAGGGTGGATATACTCTTCTCTCACCTGGGTTGGTTGGAGGCCATTTCTCACTGATGAACCCATCAGGCATAGCACACACCAAGGAGAGATTCATTTGATGTGCGTAGTTTCTCCATTGGATGAAGGCTGCGAATGTTTGACACCATGACCATAGTTTTCGTAGCAGGGATAGAAAAGATAGTGATGTCTTTCATTTTAACCCACACTCAACTCATTCACCTCAACTTTATATATTATATATTAGTATAGTGCAGCTTCATATTATATATTATCCAATCCAGGGACATCATGGCTCCTCGGTGGAGTTCAACACAGTCCTTGTGATTTACAAAAGCTATAGTATCAAAATCTTTTCTGTTTAGTTTTTTCCATTTTAAGGCTGAAATGAATTGTTGTCATTGTTATTAAATCAGTGCAGGATCCTCATTGTTTAATTAAATCATACTTAATAATGATCTAGAGAGTGCTTCTGTTTACTGGTATGTACATGTACTACATTTCTAACTTCTGATGCGTTGCTATTTGATAAACTACAAAATGTCGGCACTTTTTTAATGCTCTACCCAACACATTCAAAAACAAACTCACGGTGCCTCAGTCTTCTATTTTAAAACATGGCGCAAGCTCATTTGAGCAGCTGGTGCTGGAATGCTTTGCTCAGTGAAGCGGTGACCTTTTTCAGATATGGAGGAATCAGGAATACCTTCAACTCACATCCTGGATTATTTCAAAGTTGGCTATTGAAAATAAGTTAATCACTGAAGTCTATTAGACACATAACAAACTCAAACATTTTTGATCAATGAAAATGACCCCAAAACTTTTATTACATTCTGTTGTGCAGTAGTAGTAGTAGTAGTAGTAGTAGTAGTAGTAGTAGTAGTAGTAGTAGTAGTAGTAGTAGTAGTAGTAGGCAATATTCAGTGTATGCAAGATTATGCAGTTGCTTGAGACTACATGGTAGCGTGTAATGTAATGAATTCATCCTTCCAGTAGCAGCAATACAAGTTTGTTTGGAATAAATACAAGGAGATGCTAACCATCATCGCTGAGCAGACTGAGAAAATATCGCTAAAATCAGAAACTCCATCAGATGAAAATTGGAATAAAGAGATCACACTGAATGGATGATAAATGTGTAGCCGGATGGATGGATGTCAACAGTCAACAGTCTGAACCTCAATGCAACCAAATCGGCTGAGAGATTCTATAGACCAGGGGTGGGGAAACTCCGGCCTCCGGGCCTCCAACTGACTGTTTTTCCTGGCAAGGTCAGGGTCCTTGAACACAACACGAGCGGAACGTTTCATCACGTGGTCACGTCATGTCAATAAACTTCAAGAGCTGGAACATAACAACATGGAAAGATAGATCGGTAGACCACCACACCAAGAACAGACTATTCCACCACTGCTGTGCAATTATCACTGCCATGTGCAATACTCACTTTGTTTTCTATCAACCTCTTGGTACTTATATTATTTTTTATTCTATTTAATTATTGTGTACTGCCTTTTTACTTCACATGTTATTTTGCTGTGATAAGATACATTTAATAAAGGATTTGCTGATTTCTGATAAAACAGAAAGATACATGGATAAAAAAAGTAAAAGTGAAATGAATGGGCTGTGTCTTTAAAAATGTTTGCAGAGGTTATGAGTTCAATAATTAGTATGGCCCTCGAAAAATGAAATGGCCCTTAATAGGAAAAAGGTTTCCCAGCCCTGCTATAGACAAACATATTATATGTGGAGCATTTAACAAAATTCCATTTCCAGAAGATCTTCAGCATAGATGTATACACATAATGCATCGACTATGTTTAAGAACCATGTGACATACTGTTGGCTGTTAAAAACAAAAGCTCATCTTAATGATAATGATTGAATCAGGCCATGACTCACTTTGTTTTACATTATTTATGCAATGATGGCTACTTTTGAGGCAGCCATTACTCCATGTGCAAATGTGTCACACTGTATTTCAGCCTATTACAAATGGAGCTGTTTGAGAGTCTCTGACAGTAAATCCAGAGCACAATGAAAGGATAATTGCCAAAGCAACGTGATGCGATGTTGTGACAACATCAGCGCTGATAGAGAATGAGAGGAATCACTTGTGTGTTAAAATTGCCATTCAAACTTGGTCAATCAATCGTAGCAGCCATTTAAATGTTAATGGTTAAAAATGAACCGTTACATTTTTGGTGGACAAGCTCTCCATAGCTAATGCAGTGTTTGTTCTCGAGCTGTTTAATTGCTTACAAGGGCATGTACCTTCTAGCAATGCAACTACAGAACAAAAGACGTTGATGGCTATTTTTTCAGCTGAGAAATCACTGAATAAAAAAATCTGACTAAGAGAGGTCCTGCATTCATCATTATATGACAGAGATATATGTCACACATGGGAACGGTGCACATAAAACTCATTATCATACGTCACGTCAGGCATAGAGTGAGTGCAGTTTTGATTCGGTGAAAAATATCACACAGCATGATCTCTAATAAACAGGTGTTTGAAATGCCAAAGAAGGCGACTGTTCCTTGTGAATCACACACCCATACAGTGTGTCAGAGCCAATTGAAATCGTACAGAGATGGGAAGTCCCAACAACAAAAGCGTTTCATATTAACGGTCATTTCATATTAGAACGCGAAGAACCATTACTTTTAGGCAGCGAGTCGTGACGAGTGTCCGGAGCTTTCAATATAAGCTGCGGTGGACAGGGATGTTTTTCAAAAAGGATGAGGGCTGAGACAGGAGAAATCCATTAGCCTCACCCTCTAAGAAGACTGTCATATTTATCTTTTGTACCATAAACTACCTCCATAGCTCCCTTCACTCAGCATCTTATTCCCTCTAACTCACCACATTTACTTTTATACCACCTTTTTCAACTGAATGCTTTTCACCCCCCATCATTTCTCACTTTTCTCCCCAATCGCACATCCTTCTTTCACGTCTTCAGGAAGGTTTCACACTCATTCCCACCCAGGTTGCACCTTCACCTCCTGTGTCCTCCTTCCATTTGGCCATCCTTTGCTTATCTATGTATACTTTGGGTAGAAAACCTAACGGACAACACATTTCATCATTTCTGGCCTGAAATACTGCCTTGCCTTTACCTGTACTTTAGTAATCACAGTCTGATTAGAGTTGTTCAACATGATGTGTAGCTGAAATGGCACTACTTTACCAGAGAAGGGTATTGTAGCCCTCTGTAGCTGTTTAAAAGGCTTATATATTCAATATTTAATGTTTCCGAATTCTAGAGAGAGAAAACCATGTTTAAAATTAGCAAAGGTTGGCCTGGGTCAGACACCTGAATCATGACTCCCAATTGATAGGTTACATAAGCTCATCTGAACAGTGTACATGTGAGGGAGAAAAACTTCATTTTGAAACTTTTGGCTGCAGAGGGCATTACCACATGCAGATGTATGTGTCGTTCAATGCAGAACTCTGGTGCTGCTACCAGGAGTTTGTTGAACTGTGTGTAGAAGGATTAATTCTCAAGCAAAGACTGTATAAAACAAGTGGATGTAGTTACAGTGACGTCTCCCATTGATTGGTGGACTACCATCTTGCAGACGAAAACACCATGGTAGCCACGCCCTAAAGCATACAGTGCTTTGTTCTTTATTTGTTTTACTCCAAATGGGACCATAATTGAGAAAGCTAACATCATGCTGTGTTGAAGAAGAATTGCAACAATCGATTGAGATGATACACTTGTAAAGACAATGTTTACTGAGGTAATAGATCAAGGTAGAAGAAGGGTCCTTTTCTCGTGGATCTCTAGACAATCTGACTTAATTTTGCAATCGGAGGAGTCGCAGGCACTTTCGCGTTGGCTTTACTTTTCAGTCCCGAAGGTTGCCACTTGTTTCTACGCTGCATTCAGCTTCGATGCCATAAGCCACTTTAGATTGAAGGACGGATTGTGTGGATTGTGATTATTTGGGTTTATTCTCCTTCTTTATTGCTCAGAACAACTTGCCATGTTTTGTGTAGGATGGAAAATAGATATTGCTATGCTTTCTCCAGGACACGATTACAACAGACAGGCTATGCAATAAGATGCAACACGCACACAAATAGAAGCCTCCACTCACTACACGAACATGAAGGGTTAACGTCACAGTAAACAAGCTGTAATAAAGAGGTGGATTGCCAAGACGGAGAGAAGAGATGGAGAGAGAGAAGGAAGAAGGGGCAGGAAGGATGTTTGTCAAGTTACTGTGGCTTTTATTCAATGTCTGCCCAATCTTGAAAAGGCTCAGAAGAATACAGAGGACATCTGGACAACTCAACTCATATTTTGACTTTATTCATCAATTCATTTGAGTTCCAATAGGTTGAAAACCTTCAAACAGAAAACAAAGGATACATTAGACATATGACATATGATAAACACTTAACACTTAACACACTTAATATTTCGACCTTTTGGTCTTTACTTCCTTTAATAATCAACAAATCAGGAAAATGTTAATTAACAAACATTAATAAACCTCTGTCTTCTCTCTAATAATAAACAGAATAAACAAATGAATTTAATATTTTAAACCCCATCTTAACAATGTTCAAAGGGTTTGTTGTAGCATTTGAAGGGGAATTTACAACAGGCAGGCACGCATCACACAACAGCGGGGCTTTGAAGTGTCTACGCATGGAGATGCAGGTGCTTACATGCGTTGATTAGCTGGAGACAGTTTTACACCCCCTGCTGCACATGTTGTTGCTGTGATACTGTCACCAAGCAGGGGATGCGATGATAGTCGGGGGCTCAACTGGAGCTGTCTTCATAGGCCACATCGTGTGTGTGTGGGCAGGGAGTATGTATATGTGCCTATAAAGGTCTGCATTAATTGCGGGTGTTTATGTGTGCATGAGCAAATCATGTGGGTTGGAGTGTACTTCAGTGCAGTGGAGAGTGTATGTACTATATCTGTGTGTGTGTGTGTGTGTGTGTGTGTGTGTGTGTGTGTGTGTGTGTGTGTGTGTGTGTGTGTGTGTATGTGTGTGTGTGTGTGTGTGTGTTTGTGAACCAGACTGCCAGCATAATTGGATTGACAGGTCTCACTGTGAAGGGTGCAGCCGAGTCAACTGGTGTGTGTTCCTAGAAAGCTCCCCCGATGCCCTCTCCTCCCTCCTCCACCTCCTCCTTGTTCGTGCTCTCCTCTTCCCTCCCACCTCCTTCTGCTGTGATCCTAATCAGGAGGGAAAGGTCGTCTTAGGAGCTTCAGCTTGTGGTCGCTGGGCATCTTCCTCCGGTAGAAACAGAAATAAGAAGGCAGATGAGAACTTTCCAGTATTTATAAAAATAAAATAGCAGAATAATACTTATTATCATTGTAATAATATATAACAACTATGAGATTAGTGCGGCAAGAAAGAGATCGCTACATTAAGGGATAATTCTGGTAGATAACTAATTACATTTTAGGTCGTTTTGCTCATCATTTCCATCGAAATGTATTTGACAATTTCTGATTGTCTGACCACTCAAGTCTCTTGCCCTGTTCCAAGGTCCAGAATAAAACAACCACAGCAAGACCAGCTGACAATCTGTGTTCAATCTTTGCTTCATTTAAGGAACGATTGTAGATCATCCACAGAATTATGTAATATACAGATGTGACACAAATATATGAATCCCAAAGCTGAACTAAACAAATGTACCTGATTTATCTGCTGATAATGTTTCCCCCAATCACATTCACTTCCACAATGCTTTGTTTTGTGTTACTGGGTGACTAATGAAGAAGATGATGATTAATTGGATTACAGATGAAGTCTTGACGAATCATGCTCACAACCTACTGTTACCTGTGTGCCCTCTCCATCACCAATGGAGAAGAGGATGTGAGGATGTGTTGCTGCGTGAGTTTGTGTGCTGGAATCTAAACATGTATGCATTTCTATGTATGTACTAGCTGTTCGTTATCCCAGCTGGATCTCCAGGGAGCAGGGGCGGCATGTGAGGCAGCAGCTGAGGAAGACATGAGAGGAGAAGATTAGTGAGTGGGAGAATAGAGGGAGTAAAAGGCTCTGTGATGATGGACTATGTGATATATTTGGGCCATGTGTGAAGTGTGTTTTGTGACAAGACGTATACGGCAGTGGTTGGGCAAGAGACTGAAGGAGGTTAAAGAGTGTCTGTATGTGACTGTCTATGCTTATTATTATGATAACTCTGTGTCTAACCATGATACAGTAGTAGGGAAATCCACATTGAGGACAATATTGAAATTGTTTTTATGCAAATGAGGAATGTGTGAGAACCAATCAGATTTCGGCAGGCTGGAAAGATCCTGTAAATTGAATTACAAGCCTATTTAAAAAAATAAAAAGCTTGTTGGTCAGATTGTGTCAATACATTGATATGTACCTGTGTTTACATATATGGAAAATTAACACATTTCCTCAACTGAAATACATATGTTTCCATTTTCTTTTTTTACATGTGAGACCCTTGTTACTCTCTGCCCCGCCATGCTCTGGTACAGTTAAGGACACTGTCACATTGGAAGTGCAGCTGTGGGATGCTAGTTAGCCACTCTGCGTGTAGCTAATGGCCGGGGTCTAACAAGAGCCATGGGTGATTGAGACTGATGGTGGGAAGACGGAGCTTCAAATCCCTTTACTGCAGCATTTCATTCCTACTTGTCAGGGACAGCCAGTTCCTGCCAAATGAGGGCTTGTTTGCTTTTTGTGGGTCTACATGTTTCAATCTTCTTTACATCTATTTCACTCTCTCTCTGCTTCTTTTACTTTTCCTCCTCCCGAGTAATGCTGTCAAGCGTCATAATTTAGTCTTGACCCATCTCTGACTCCTTCATTTGTCGAGTGTCTCCAAAATGTCAACAAGTTCTACCACCAAACCCCTTCCTGCGCTGGCCAGCAGCGAAGGAAAGGCTCCACAACAGCACTGTGACTTACCTGAAAAGTTACACTAAAATCAGCCGAGACAAATAGATAAAGTCTGGAGATTGTACTTGACCTCTTGAATGCACATTACCATTTTCTTTACGATAGTGACATAAATTCAGTGACAGCTGTTTGCCTCTGTTGCTTTGGCAGCGGTCCAAAACCTTCATCCCTCTCTCTGGCACCCATGCAGTTGTCTTGTAACATCATTAGAGGTCTTTGATATAGATGTATATATACAAAACTAAATGAAGTTGGATGAAATGATAAAGATCATGCAGGGTCATTTGCAAACTGAGGATATATCCATACACAGGAGCAGCTCTGTTAGAAAGCAGTACTGCTACATGTTTCGATCTAAATGGCCTGTCAGTGATGCATGTGTACATAGACAATAGGTTTTGGATTGGGTGGAGTAAAGACATATAGCACACAGTTGTCACTGCCATCGGCTTACTCATAATGGCTGTTCTGTCCCTTAACTGTCCCTTCCACACAGGCTGCCTGTGCGTGTGGTGCTTATTATGTTTCTCTCGCATGCTCTCTCCCTGACAACTTAATTACTACTTTCAGAGATACACTGACATACAGATCGAAAACTGCAATTGGAAATGCGGCTCATTTTTGACAGGGTGGTGGTTTATGAGAGGTTTGTGTGGGAGGAGTTTTTTTTTTCTTCCTCCATTTCTCAGTTTTTTTTATTTTCATTCTGAGTACTATGGGTAATTATTTACATTGCTGATGCCACTGAGAAAAATGGAAGTGAAAGTGAGAAGTAAGGGAACACAGTGAGATTTGTGGGAAACATGAAAGGAGATAACTTTCTCTTTCTGGCTAGCAGTGAGTAACTTGAAGCGCTGCAAGCAACTTGATTGATGGATTGATCTATTCTCAGCGATGGTGGCAGGTGTGCCTTTAATAACATTACGTCATGTTGATGTGGTAACATATCTAGCTAGTGAGGGATAATTAGGTTGTCATACAATGAAATTAAATAGTGAAAGAAAAGAAAATCACTTTCCAGTATTGAAACATTTGTTCCTGTCTTTTCAAATAAAAGTAAACAACTGGCAAGACTGATATTCGTCTGTGATTTCTACGGTCCTAATTATTTAAAATAACTTCCATTGCAGCCATCTTTGGATAAAAAAAAAAAAAGTACTTCAGCTCTATTTAATATTTTGTGCTGCTTCATTTATGCTATATACTTGCCAAAAAAGAGAAAAGCATTAAAACAGTAAGTACTGGGTTTCAGTTTTCAGTTTTATTAAGGGAATGCATAAAATAACACACCTGAAAATAGTCCCTCTATTTTTAATAATGTAATAAAATATTTATTTTTAATCAAACGTTTGAATCAAAGTGAATCCAACAAGATTAAATAATATTAAAATATAAATAAAACGTAGTAATTGACTCAACTGGAGTCGATTTTGCCTGCAATTACTATGATTAGCTAAACTGCTTGTTAATAAAAAAAAGATGTTTTAGCGCTGTGGCTGTGAGATATGTTATGTAACGATTTGTTCTTCCGTTAAAAGGAGCGAAGGGAGATGACTGTGATGGCAAAAATTGTCACAACATTATGGAATAAGTGATAATCTGTCCTCTGACCGTCACCTGGCAAAGTGCAATATTGAAGAATGGGATTATTGTTGCCGGCATGTTTTTATTAAGGCCATATCAGGACACTTTCCTGGACTTATTCAAGCTGTTTTGTATCTCATTGACATTACCTGTCACATCAGCTGCATGGAACAGAGACACAGCTGAGGAACAGGAGTGTGGACATGAGTACATATTTATTTATATGGAATATTAGTTTTCAATTCAGGAGCTTATTTCTTTGGCGCAGTCTTACTGTATATTCTTGTTAGTGGAGCCATTCGGTTTATAGTGATGGTTGTCTTGTGAAAGTGGTTGTTGTGCTGGCTGCAACTTTTATAGCACATAGTTGGTGATGGCATTCATTTTGTGATCTTAACGTATCATATTTGTTGGATAATGCATTTGGAAATGTTGTGTGTGGCTTCTGTCTGTGTAAAAGAAGTGATTTCCATAACTGTGCATGTCTGCATAGTGTTGTGTCTGCAGTCGGTCAGTCACGCTGAGGCATAAACACAGACTTCAGTTCACTGAAGCATGCGTATATGATGTTGGTTTGATCAAATAATCCTCAGTAGGAAATCACAAGACCCTCATTGTATGGCAGTAGTAAGTTTTTTTAGTAATTAGTATTATTTATTACCATATTTAGTTGTTGATGTTAGCTCCCCGCCCACAATTATCTGCTGCTGCTACTGTGTATATGGATAAATAAAACCATTTTTTTTAAAGTTCAAAAAAGTTCAGTGGACAAAGACACTTTTTATAATTGCGTTGCCCTGTATTCAAATATTGCTCATTTCCAGTGGCTAAGCACACGCTTCTCTCTCCCCTGTTGCTTCTGTTGTGTAGTGGGCATGGACCACACCAGGACTGTCTTTCAGCACTTTATTGCAAGGCACTATACATGGCAACATTGTGGCCTCCCTGCAAATTAAAAGGAGGCAAAACACTCACATGGTCTCTCTTGCATAACAGCTTGTGCCTTCCCAGGGAAAGTGTAGGAATAAAAGAGAGGGAACGTGTGCCTTTCTCCTCTATACAACCAGTGGTGGACGAAGTAGTCACATTTCTTTAATTAAGTAAAAGTACTGATATTACAGTGTGTAGAACTTTTTAAGTATTAACATCAAAATGTAAATAAAGTACTCATAATGCACAATGGCCTAATTTAGAATAATATTTGTTATAATATTTAATTATAATTATTAATGCTTTAATTTGCTTTAACTTAACGGCTGGTAAGGGAGGAGCTTATATTTTCACTATGTATACTGCCGGGTAGTTTGTGAATTTCACCAATCAATAATATTTATCAATAATACATGATAAATACTAAGTCACTAAATATACTGTCAAATAAATGTAGTTAAGTAAAGAGTACAATACTTACTTTGGACTAGAAGTATGAGTCAGTGCTAATATATTACCATTACTAATGAATTAATCAATGATTGTTTATTGAATTGACTTCAATTGACTTCTTTGTAAATTATCCTACATTTCTTTAATGTGTGTGCACATTATACACGTTAGCGTGCTCACATAACACCATACACGTGCCCGTGCTGAACACCACACTTAATCTGTTTGCACTCTAGCTAAATTATTTTGACCTGTGTTTAACATGGTGCTCAGTTCCAGCACATGCAACATTAATCCAAATTAACCTATGTACTTTTCCTCTTAAACTAACAACAGTATACTGTATCATGTCTGAATGAACACACTGCACACTTAAGGCCACATTTGAGATATGTATATGAATTCACTGCGGAGAGATTACAGGAATGTGATCTGCCATGCACCACTCTTTGAGGTTTGGCTGAATATCTAATTAAATACCTGAACCTAAGAAATAACCGCAGGAAACGAAAGTATGTGGCTTCTATCACTATATGGAGATTTTCAGTACTGCAAGTAGATGTTAAGTAATCTCATAAGGATAAGATGATGGGTGTAAAAAAATATTTCACGGTGCTTTAAAGAGGCATTTGATGCCATACAAAATACCCCATATCAATTTTACAAAGTTGTGGAGGAGACTTTCTTATGCATGTTCAAGCTGGGTTCCATAGTTCATCTGCAGAAAGCTATTTTTAAAAGCAGATACATATGCCTCATCGCTCAAGTTGCAAAGGTTATATTGACATAAACGGGTTTAAGTTCAAAATAAATGACCTATTTCACACTTTGAAGACTTCTTTTGACCCACAAAGACACTGCTGATGGAAATATACTGTAGTTTAAAGGACATTTCAAGCACTATAGACAAGAATGAAGCAGAGACTTAGGGTAATTTCCACATACTATGCAGTATTTCGTATAAGGGTGACTGTGTCCTTGCAGTTTTTGCCTATGTTTTAAAAAAACAACATTGATGTGGTGATGACAATTTCATGGTATTTCATATTGCCATATGGGATGTCGATTGCTTTCCTCTCAGTCAGTGTTCAGACAGAAAAACATCTCCTTGTCTGTGAGTCATCAGTATGAATAATGACACCTTGGGCTCAGTGTTTGTTCACAGTTCCCAAAAAGAACGCCAATTTAAAGAAGGCAAAGTGAAGGACGGCCTGCTTTTCCCCTCGAGTGTTTGAAGGGTGGCAGGCAGCGACAATACACACATGCTGAGAGAGGAGGGCTGATCAGGGGAAGTAATATATGTGCGATGGGTGGAAAATATTCTTGGAGGGTGCCTGTGTCCTCAACTGGATTAGAAAGTTAAAAGAGAGAAAACACAAGCAGACAGATATTTGTCTTAAGCTGTGAACTGCAATGCATAACGCTGCAGAGACTTACTATTTTAACCGGGAAAGCAGATTTACACATTTATCTCACTATTTTTGACTGTGACTGTTTGCACTGTATGCATATGTGCTTCAGTGCACCAATTCAAAAACATGTTTCAGTGTGTGTATGTGTGTGTGTGTGTGTGTGTGTGTGTTTGTGTTCAGCACCACCTGCATCTCAGTCACCTCTCTGCGGCAGATTTTCCACTTAACATGATAGAAATGCCTTTGGCAATGAATAACACATTTCTTTCTACTGTACCTCAGGTGAAGTATTACATGATCGGTTTTCCTCTGCTAGAATATGTTAAATATGGAAAAACTCTAGCAATCCTTCAGGAAAGCAGAAGCTATGGTAGCAGCGTGATTTTAAGGATTGAGGAAAAAATACTGGAAGACACAGAAAAACAGGGAAGATCTACAAAAAAAAGAGGAAAATAAGCCATAGCAGTCAGTAGTGATTTGCGCCCCCTCCAGAATTGCAGTTGCTGGGAGAAGGAAAAGGGTAGTGTGCATTTGCGCGTACAAGTGTCTGCCTGTCCATGTGTGTGTCTGTGGGTGTCAGTGCATATGTGTGTCTGAGGGCTGAGTATGGAGGGGCTAATGGAGTGTTGATTGCCTGGCGGTAAGCAGGCATCAGTGGGTAATTGCAGCTCTACGGTGTAACAGCTCTAAAATTAAGACGCATTTCACATTCGATCACTGAGCCTCCAGGATGGATGCACGTGCATGTGGTGGTTAGTGAGTGTGCATGTAGTTCTATAAACTAGCCTATGGAGCCAGATTTAACAATTGGCAGAGATATTGAGCTGCAGGCCTCAAACAGAATGATACTGACACTTTACCTGCTTGGCTCAGTGTTCATATGTGTTTCAGAGCATATTTGCAAGCTGTTTTCAGTATGCTGCCAAACTGTAGGTTTAGAATAGACTCGCGAGGTGTGAAGGCAGGTATTGTGTACCACTGCAGAGCCATTCGGAAGGAAACCAAAAGGTGGAGAGCTAGAGTTGGAGATGATGCGTCCTGCCCTTTCTTTTTTCTTCTGTTTTCTCTCCCTTTGCCCCCGGTTGAAGTCTCTCCTTGGTGAATCTCACTCGTGTTGCCAGGCGACAAGGTTGCCTGGGAGCAGGGCTTTGATAAACAGTCACAGTGTAATGGAAGTAGCACTGCCAACATGCTGAACAAAGGGACAGACAGGGGGACAAATACATGCATGTGTATCTGCAGACAGGGCACAAATGCACCCATGCAGTGGAGCCATGTCTGACTTTCCTTTTGTAGCTGCTCATCACACAGTTGTACAGAGTTCACTGAGTTCCTATTTATTCTCAATACATCTTGTTATTTAGTCTATTAATGCCTGTGATGAATAGAACCCATGTATAGTATGTATCACAGTCAGGAGTGACAGCACTGCTTTTGATTTCTACTGCAGTGACCTCCTGAAGTCATCAGCTTCCTGTGTTTTCGAAAATCTATTAAGTTATTTCACAGGAACATTCTGCTGCCTTGGCAAATGTAATCCATCATTTTAAATGCAAGAGCGGATTTATTTTTATTTTTTTACTGACATTACTTCCTGCCACCTTTCTGTCAAAGACATTAGGTGAG
This sequence comes from Cottoperca gobio, assembly GCF_900634415.1. Classification (NCBI taxonomy): domain Eukaryota; kingdom Metazoa; phylum Chordata; class Actinopteri; order Perciformes; family Bovichtidae; genus Cottoperca; species Cottoperca gobio. The sequence continues at coordinate 5,853,860 of NC_041372.1, read as the reverse complement.
GAAAGTTACACTTGTAATAACCCTTAAAAAAGAATGTGCAGCGACGGCTCAATAAACCTCAAGTGAAATTCACAGAAAACAGATACAATATCACCGCACACAATCAGACAGAGAGATGGATGGAGAAAAACACGAGAGCTGGGGTCAACAACATCAAAGCTTAGTAGCACTGCTGTACCAAAATGGCTGAACAAAGCTGGCTGAAGGACGCTACATGGATGTTGTAATTAAAGAAACGTTTGATCAATACAAGTAATTAAGTGTCCGGCCCATACACGCCACGCTCGACCGCTAACATGTAGTTTCCATATCTCTTCGCCTTATTAAAAGTAACCTACAACCTTTTCAATTATTGGCCACTTTATTATTCTCTCTGTGTTGAACATGGTAGTGATTCAAAGTCTGACTGTTCATAAAAGCTTTTACAGTCGCTCTAGGAAAAGGTCCTCTGGCACACAGAAAAGATGTGTTTTACATTTCCAATGGCTCCAACAGCATTTCAATTAGAGCTGCAGGCTCACAACTCTCACAGCCTTTCCAGTCTGCTGCATACACAGATGCACACACCACTGCCTGTTATGTTTGGGGTTATGATAAGGGGATCTGAGAGAGCTGCCTGCAAACATGCAGCTGGTGGAAAAAGTAGTGAACTTGACTTTTGAAAGTATTAGTACCACCATGGAATTATACTTAAATGGTAAAGTCCTACAGTCAAAATTGTACTAAAACCATATTTCTTGGCAATGTAGGGACAAGCTGTAAACACAACACTGACATATTATTAGCCTTGAAGTTGATAAGGAAAACAGTTGCCTATTACCAAATCGAGCAGATATGGAGCTATTTTAGTGTGTTTCTGGCCATCCAATACATTTAAGTGTATTATTTGCCCTCCTTCTAGCTCTGTTTTTGTCTCCATTACCTCCTGAGGGAAATATTTGACTTATTAGTTGCTTGTGTGTTTATACTGATTTTATTAACATTCAATATTTCACCAATAGTTTTTATAAAAAATACTACATTATCAAAGTATACCCTGTTGTGGAAGTTTTCCTGCTTTACTCTGGAGAGATGTATATAAAGTCAAATAAATGGTGATAGAGACAGAGTTGTCTTTTATTTGAGATCTCAAATAAAATGGCACCAGTTTCACAGAATACAGCGTAGTCTATGGAAGGGCACAGGTTGGAAGAAGACACATAGGCATTTTATACAATTTGGTTTGGAGACGAGGTGATGAAAAAACCACAGGGGGCCGAGCCAAACTGCCCTTTGATGCTTGTAAGGTAATAGTTATGTAAACTCTCAGTGAGTTAATCAGTTTGATCAGGATGTGGCTGTGTCCTGTCTTTTGTTAGTTAATCAGTCTAATCAGGATGAGTCTGTCTTGTATTAAGATGCAATGGCAGTTGGCCCTGGTTTGATCTAACCGACACTCCTATGTTAGCATCAAATGGCAGTTGGCTTGTTTAACATGGGGAACTTGTACATTATTAAACAGTAGACATTTAAATTGCTATTACAACCCCCTTACATGAATACATATGGTATAAACCCCTCGCTACATCTGCTGAATCAACACATTTCAAAAGTAAAACCACTTCTAACCTTTGGATATATTTTGAAATTGAAATACACCTCTACATAACCGTACATTTGCATTTACAAACTCCCTAAAATATCCAAGAAAAATATCACTAATTAAACATTAAGACAAGCGAAAGTTACAGCAAAATATTTATTTATTACCGCTATGCATCTTCAAGAGTAATTTCTCTAAAGCTGATCATTCTGACAGTCCAGTAAGGTTGCAAAATATTTTTACTGCGATATTACTGAATCTGTTGCACGCAGATAAATGGGCTAAAATTGTTGTGTGAGAATAATGTGTGTATTGCTTTAGTGTGCAGGTGCACAGGAGTGTGTAGGAAGTCTAACTGTGATTATGGCATTTAATTAGGCCAGATGATTTCCAATTCTGTGGTAAACTTTGGTTGTGTGTGTGTGCATGTGTGTGTGTGTGTGTGTGTGTGTGTGTGTGTGTGTGTGTGTGTGTGTGTGTGTGTGTGTGTGTGTGTGTGCATGTTGATTTATACTGTGCCATTCCTCTAAGACCAAGGATAAAACTCAGTCTGTCTGTCTCAGTGCAGGATTAGCTTCATGTCATGTTTCCAGGGAAATAAAAAGTCTGTTGACACTGAAATCTTCATCAAATATCCTCGTCCTAAAAATTGTCACCTCATGTCAAGCTGTGAAAGCATTCACATATTCTATTATTGCCGTATCTGGAATAACAGCAACATAATGATATCTTGTTTTGCACGTCAGCAAATGTGCAAGAGCTAGTTAGGCAGAGCCTGTCCCTCCCATCTAACATGAAATGTACAGGCACACTTCATTCACTTTATTGGCTTTGATTTTGCAAAGTGACAGCATGACATACATCCGCCAGAAGTTCAAAAGGTAAAATTGGTGCACTTTGTCCTTTTTTTGTTCATAATTGTACGTATTAGCGTATGTATCAGTATGGAATATAGTTTATTCGTTGCATTTCAGTACAGTTATGTGCTGTCATTGTACCTATTGAACATCCTAAACTCCCTTTGCAAACAGGAGGAACCTGGATCAGCTACCATTTAATATACACATCATATAACAAAGGATTGTTCAAATCCCTTCAACACATTATAGCTGTTACACTATTATGAGCATGCTGTAATAATCAAAGAATAAACACAATCTCCAGAAACCAGTGAACTGAGTGCAACTGCACCTGCACATGATGAGTTCTGAATAATTCATTTATAATTATAATTACTTACTTATACAAGGTAATTCATTTAACCCATTAAGTGTTTTATATATCTTGAAACGGGACCTTTTTCCAATGGTGGCTTTTTGCAAACATAAAATAAGTTTTCCGTACCATTGTTTGAAATATTATTATTTTCACATCTTACAATTCTCTAGTTTGTTTCTGTGTGTGTGTCCTTCCATGCCTTGGAGAGAGTGTTAACCCTGAAACCATATTGTAAGTAAACTCCAAATAAAAGAGAAATATATACACAATAGACCAGAGGCGAGTGAAGGAAACTTATATTTGGTTTCCTTCGAGGCAGAAACAGAGAGAGTTTCCAGCCTGAGAATGTGAGAGTACAGCAGTGTGTGATGAAGGAGGACACCCAGTGCTTCTCACTCAGCAGTTAGCCCGCCAGTACAGTACAGTAGACTCCAAACTAAATCCAATTCGGCATGTTGGCGGAGGCTGGGAACTGCTGCTGAATAATGGCACTCTGAGCTGATGCCATTATACTCAGTGCGACTGGAGCTCTGTTTGTTTACCGCAAAGAAATTAAACGCTCCCATTTTGAGAAGAAAATACTTCTCAGCCAAAATCCACTTTCATCAAGCCTAGAAATACTCAAAGTTATCAATTGAATATCCTACTCAAGCCTAGTAGACTTGATATTAAAAGAGGAAAAAAGGACACCGTGCCAACATTAAGCGGCCATTTGTTAATTATAAAATGTTTCAATCAGACGACCTTCAGGACATTTTGGGATTTAGGAGTACTTTTTGTTGCTTGAAGAAATTCAAGAAATATATCTGTGAACGTTTTCTCCAGTAATTTCACTTGAGAAAAAGTGCATTTCTACTTGAATAAGATATTTTGTTAGTCTCTCCCATCAGCAGCGCTGTCCTCCCTAACCCGACCCTCCCTTGTTTTTCTCTGTTTTTCTCTGTCTTGTCGTCATCTGACAGCAACAACAACAGAAGCGGCAGTGGTGACAGTGCCAGAGGCCATGCTACTCTGCCACACTCTGGCAGTCTGTTGCCTCCCTCCCCTCAATTCCTCTCGCCTCCTCCCCTGGCTCCCTCTCTGTCTCAGCTGATAGACACCTGAGGAAGACAAGAGGTCAACTGAGCCACCATGCGTGTTGGCTCATCGTTGAATGGAGCGCGTGAAATTATTATTATTATTATTATTATTATTATTATTATTATTATTATTATTATTATTATTATTATTATTATTATTATTATTATTATTATTATTATTATTATTATTATTATTATTATTATTATTATTATTATTATTATTATTATTATTAGCTAGTACAACTGAGTGTGTGATTAATGCAATGGATGGGTGTTTTCATTTGACAGGCCTTTTTGACATCCTGTCCTCCTTGTAGTAGTTGTGTTCTTCTCTCCGGCTCCTCTCCCTCTTATGTAAATTAGGTAAGTTTTGATCTAATCTATTTTAAGGCACATTTTCAATTTGTGCATAGAAGAAATGCTTGAAATGTAAAAAGAAATTTGGAAAAATTGGAGAAAAAATAGGTTTAAATGCTTGACTGAAGTGGAAAAGGATTCATATGTTGTAATGGAAACACCTTTTAAGGATACGCATTGACATTGTGCGACCTGCTTCTTTTGATATAAACACATTCATATTACAGTATGCTGAAACCATAACATGCCGTGACTCCACTGTGCTTTGCTCATAGGCAAACTGATGGTTATTTAGCGTGCTGACAGGGTTACTCTCCTGCCGCTATACTTTCAGAAAATGGCATGGGATTCAAACCAGGGGCTGCATCCAAGTCTGCATTTCTAATCTGCTGCCCTGCTGGTTCATTACCCTCCCTTTCCCTTTTCCTCTCCACAAGTATTTATTTTCCCTCCCTGGGCCAGACAGATGGGAGTGTTTAGGAAGAAAAGTGTCAGTATTTACCATATTATTTACTTGTATGAGCTCTAGCCCCTTTAGCCACGCTGGTCCAAGAACAAACATCTCCTTTTCCTCCCCCTCCTCCTCCTCCTCCTCCTCATCCTCCTCCTCCTCTGTCTCCTCCTTAGCTTACCTGGACTATTTAGGATTTATGCAGGACAACTATCGTGTTGGAGCCATTTTGTAGCTTGATGAAAGATGTGTCAACACCGGGATTCACTACACTGACCCACAGGTTAAGAGCGTGTTTCTCACACCGTGTAGCATATATATCATACTGTGACACACGAATGGTTCTGTATCTCCGTGGACAACCTGGAACCAAAAGTAAAGTCACTAATGGATTTGTCTTTGCAGTGTGAGTGTGACAAAGTCATAACAAGTGAGTGACTGGAATAATATTATAAAGAATGGTATTAATCTGAAGGCTTTACAGTATGTCGTGTGAACACACTGGGAGACATAGTGCAGACATTGTGTCATGAACAAGAAACCTTATACTTGCACACACAGGTATGCATGGTCGGGAGATAATCACATGTGATGTAGTGCCTTGATGCACATGTTAACATATTAATGAGGAACACCTGCTTTCTTCTGATCCACTGTAACCTAAATATATAAATTCAACATCATACATGTTGACATAAGTGCTAATTATTATGAGTTTCAGGAATGAGCTACATGCATACCAGGCTATATTAAAGATATGAATGCATTTGTACGACACTAATGTAGTGAAACTTTCCATAGGTATGATTTCAGTTACCTTGGGGACAAAGAATAATCAATAACCTTAAAATGAACTGTTTTTAAGGCTGAGAAAGGCCGTGCATGTGTACAAGCACAACTTTGTGTGTGTGTGTGTGTGTGTGTGTGTGTGTGTGTGTGTGTGTGTGTGTGTGTGTGTGTGTGTGTGTGTATATGATGCTGGGAGTGTGTAATTATGGGCAGATTATGGGAGAGGCGGACGGCATGAAGCGGTCTTTGATGGGATTAAGCACTCAATTACCCAGCTAAATCTGCCCCACCCACCCCTCCAGCTCTCTCAGGTTCAAACATTTCACACACATGCATACGCAACTTTGAACAAACACCTTTGTAAATATACAAATACACACAGAAGGCTTTGTTTTCCTGCAACTAAATACATCCATGCACACCTTACGCAACTTCTCTTTTTCTTTTTCTTTTCCAAACCATCAGTCCAGCTGTTAGTCAGTCCATGTGTCTCATCTTGGGTGCAGAATGATGAAGGATTGCATTCTTCCACAGATTTAAATAGTTTGAAAAAAAACTTGACTACACACACTTAAAATCTTACTAGACGTTGCAAACTCAAATGCTGTGAATGTGCTAGTCTCTGAGACTGTGGGAGACTGTCTGGGATACTTACCACTGCAGAGTTTAGGGGAGTGGCTGTGTGCTGCTTATTGGAAGTGGGAAAGTTAACCTTGTGTTCCTTGTCCAAGTATTTTTAAGCATAAGTTTAATCGTATTCTTTACCTCATTTGGTCATTTAGCCATAGCTGCACTGCAGTGGAAGCATCTGGGATGAGACAGTGAATGGTGCGATGAATGGTCATGCAATTCACATGAGTGAATATACAAACAATTAGTTAGTTTTAACCTGCAATGACTGAGTTTACCATGTGGGCGCTGTTAAAACAAGGTTTGATATGGATCAACAATTCCATTCATTTGGAGTAGTGTTTCTGGCCTCATGTTGAAAACTTCCAAAGTTTCCCGATGTATTTTCATTTGAGATTAAAGACTGAAAACCAAATCAATAGCTGTGCTTGCATTTATTTATCTATAATATAATCTATTACATTATATGTCAGTTAAAACCCTTTTAGCCCACTTGATGCTGATCAACGAGGCTGCTCTCTTTGTATCTTAAAGTGCCATCGAAGATATCTAAATCAAATCAAATCAAATCAAATATCTCCCTCTCCGATGTCAACAATTCTCCCAGAGAGATACCAGGAAGTGAATAATTGGCTTCATTCACACCTATGGGCAGAGGATCAGTGGGCTATGTCTGCAGTATGTTTGAGTGAAATGATGAAATGATCAAATTCATGATCTTCTGTAATGTTCAATAGTGCACTGTGAAATGGATATAATTATGTGAATTTTCTCAACGGGGAGTCCAGTGTCTGCTCTACAGCAAATGGATTCATAATGGCACAGAAATCTGTAAGGTTATTATTAAAGCCATCAGCTGTGGCATTCATAATTGTGGTCTAATGGAGACCAAGTATAGAATGGTGTTATTATGAAATGGGGTAACTATATAAGGTAACTGTTGCAACTCTATACTGCAGTTGATCTGTGATCCACATGGATTGGCTTGCATATGAACCATGGATGTATTACATAGCGATCATAGTGTGAAATAAAGTTTGCTATCGGACAATATTCATAAGAAATGTGCGATCAGGAAATCTGCATTATCGGCAATAATATTTGCATTGGGTGAGGTTAATTGTAACGTTATCATGATGTATTCAAATGTTATCTTATAAAATGTAGTTTTTGGCGAGAAACTTGGATAAATGAAATTGTTTGAAAGAAATGTTTTCACCGCAGTATAAAATAGATACTATAGAGGGATAGCTATAGCTCCCATGAACTTTGCTACACTTTTGTTTTGTCTTGTCTTTTTGTCTCTTTTTATCTTCTTATTTACTGGAGCATGTATGGTGTATATGACAGAGATACACTCGTCAACATCGAAGAAGGAAGTGTTGTAATTGGATTAAATGCAGCGGACCTTGAGACGTATGCCGCCCACGGCATTTCCCGACCACTTAGCCAGTGAGCCAGACCTGCAGGACCAAACACCACCAGGGTAGAATGACCGCACAGGAGGAGAGGGAGGAGAGCCAAGAAGGGAGCTTAGCTAACCCAACTAGGACCTGAGGCTATTCTGCTTTCCTCTGATCCTGGTGGAATCCACCATGCACTTATTCTTTTTAAACCGTATATTTATAGTTATCGCTATGGTTATCGTTCTTGATGTGGATGGTCCTTTAGTCTGGAGCCTTGAATACCATCTTTTTCCTTTTTTGCTGATGTATCCCATCCGTGACTCATAACCTTAATTTGATCCGCAAATGAGTTTTGTGATCCGTTGCACCCTATAAAGCAATCAGGTATACATTTCTTTGTATTCTTATTGAAATCCGAAAGACAAAAATTTAAGTTCGCCAGCTGAGCTGTATGCATGGTGCTGGAAAGGTTTACAGTGCCAGGCAAGACTAATGTCTTCTCATAACAGATGAATGGTTTTTCTGCTGTCTGCTTTCATTTTTGTCTTCATCTCTTGAGTCTTTTCAATAACAATATGCCTTCCACATGCATTGGTTATGGTTCTTCATGAGAGTTGTATAGCGTGCATATGTGTCAGGGAGAGAGAGAAAGAGAGAAAGAAAGAAAGATTTATTGCCAAACAGGGGTCGTTTAAGGGTGGCCAATCATCCAATTATCTGGATAAAACAGGTGGCACCTCATTGGGAAAGCTCATTAAAATGGCGTTCAATCTTGGCTCTTGGCTGCCTCTGGAAATGAAAGCACATTTCCTGTTTGGCTTGTTCAAATTTTTCAAATAAAGTCAGGCTAGGAAGAGCTTTCCCTGATGCTGAATAATTGGATGTTTGGATCTGAGCCAGTCAAGATTTACTTGCTATTTCTCTTGTGGAATCCACGGTGGACTGGTCATCATGATGGAGTCTGGTCTTTGGCCTTGGGCTTTGTCAGCAGAGCAAAGCATCCCATCTGTTCTGGAGATGTCCTTTTAATGCAAGAGCTGTCTTTTCCTCAATCTCACAAGTTCACAATGTCCGCTTGATGGCTATTGATGGTGCGTGAAAGTTCAAATTGAACTTCTGGATAAAAGGTACCCAAACCAAATACACACACAGAAGCACTACAAAGGCCTTTTACGGCCATTTATTCTGAGGGCTGTTGGGTTTTTCTTTAATACCCATGGTAGTTAGAGAAATCACGCTATGACATTTTTTTTTTCATATTGCAAATAGTCTATAAAAGTAAAGGTCATCCTTTTTTTTACATAGCGATTGCTTGCCAATGTGGAAAAGAGATGTCGGTTGGGGAAAAAGTGGGAATTGGTTTGCAAGCGCCTTTACAGTTACTATGTCAGGGACAATAAGTCTTAATGGCTGTAAGGGAGAGAAAAGCACACAGTACTCACACCACTTCTTTCCACTTGAAAACCACCTGTGTAATTTTTTTGTTAGATTAAAATGAACACATTGAAATACTTGAAAATAAATGTGTTCATAATTTCACACGTAGTTATTATACGTTTGCTCTTGCAGTTCAGATGAATTGGCAAAATTAGACTAACACCCTGCCATATTACACTATTACTCTACTATGATAGTGTTGCCTGAATAGCCTGATGTATGTTCACTTACTTCATTAGCATCGCAACAAATATTATAGTACTTTACAGGTTTTAGGTTAAACCAATGACACCAAGAATGTGGCAATGATGATTTGATTCATTATCATTAATTACCACCAAGGAACAGACACACAATGCATTGTAATTCAATATTTGAAAAACTAAACAATGGATCTCATAGAAAGCCATAGTAAAAATGTTTTGCATTATAAAAGATGTTTTGCAAATAGGGCTGTTGCATTGTGGTATTTACATTTTTGTTTTTTTGGCATATTGCAGGGGTTATACATTAACTATGTTAACAATGAATATATAACTCCTGAGGGACGTCAGAAGCATGAGGTGTCACAGGTTTATGTGGATCGACACTGTTGATACACAGAGTGACGTTCATTGTTGATATCGAGTACAGGAAGTAGAATTATTTCATCATGAGGTTTCTACAGAATTTACAGCTGAACCAGGAGTGTTCATCTCACAGCCAAGGCAGTTGTAGGAGATGATCGATTTTATGTTCTGTCCCAGTGTCACTTGTCACAACGTCAACGTCAGTTGTTTTTATTTTACTCAGTCCCTGCCACTTCTCACTTCCCCAGGCCCCTGCCTTGCCATTCTCCATCCATCCAACAGATGCCCTCAGACTCTCCCACCTGTCCCAGTCACAGCTCACCTGATTCCACTTTCCCTCATCAGCCCTGCAGTATAAAATCCGGCCCATTTCCATTAATTTCCAGCCAAATTGTCAATGATGCTTATGCCTTTGCTTTCTAGACATCTGAACTTGAACCTGTACCTGATCTGTTCAGGCTTTGTTGCCTGCTCACCTGTCGTGCCCCTCTCAGGTGTGTTTAACTGCCATCCTGTTGCCAACCTGTAAGCCTGTTCCTGACCTTTGCCTTGACTACATTTACCTTGATCCTACCTTCTTGCGTGAAGTGCTTTTATCTGTGTTTGAGTCTTCCTTCCTTTCTTGCCTAAATTCACAGGACGTGACAGTAAGTGTCATGAACAGTAACGGACAACAACACTGCAGTTATTTCAAAACTTTGAGAGTCATTGCACAATATGAAAATTTAAATACTATACAGCAACCTATAGGTCATGTCATAACTCAGCTCTCTTAGCCTATCTTCATACAATTCATATATCCAAACTGAGCAGACCTAAAAATGCCAGAAATTACAGTTAGTTTAGTTAGCTAAAATATTATTTTTAAAAAGCAAATCATCTCTGCTGCGTGAGTATAGCTTCACAGATTGAGCTTGCTGAGCTTTGACAATCATATTCCATTTTATATTAACATGAAATGAAATAACAGCCATTACTCATAGGCCTATTTGAAAACAAAAATGATAAAAAAAAATTTTATTAATCTGGTCATTTTCTATTGTTGATGGTGTTTTATTTTTAATACATAAATATGACTGAATTCGTATGCCAAGGAGACATAGACATTATCTCTGTTTGCTGTTGTGTGCCATTAAATAGTCCACAATGTTCAGTATAAAGCAGTGTGGACGGTGGTGGGCGTGGTAGTTTATTTCAGTTAAAACAAGTTTAGAGCTGCATTCAGACCATTCTCATATGGCTGGCAAAGGAACACAAACGAATGCTGTTCATTTATTTGTGTCATCACCAGTGCACCATTTCCATTGCTCATCATATTGTACAAAGTTCATAGTGTCCAAATCTTCCCAGTGAGCTGGAAAAGTCCCTATAGAAGCCAGGTATGGGGGCCAGGAGGCATCCCCAGTCACCCTGAAGAAGGAGAGCTAATGCTCCCAGACAGCGGGGAACGGCTGCTATCCCGGCCTGTCACAAGCACTCTGGGCCCTCACAGCTGAGGACGTCACACCGAAAGCCAGTGCTCCGCAGAGAAGAACGGGACATGCAGGAGAGGAGGAGGGACAAGGTGTACGAAGGAGGGGAATTACATGCGTGGCTGTTCTTTTCATGTCACCCGCGGGACTCAGATGGAGTAAGAGGATTAACGATACCACCTGAGGGAGTAGGAGGTTGCTGTGGGCGTGAAGGATATTTATATTTTTTATTATTTAGGTTTTTATATATGATACACCTTCTGATCATATGGTCCTCTTGTGTCCTTCTCAGTGTACTTTCAGAAGTTTGCACACAGCTCTATTTAACTTGTATCAAGTGGTCCACTTTGTCATATATATATATATGGACATATATTGGACATTCGTCAGATGGCCAGAGATACGACTTCAATTTTGATGGTAATTTGGCTAATATTGTCTTTGTAGAAAGGAAACAGTTTGCTATCGTATTCCCCATTATTCACTTTAGAGGATGTCAATGTTGTGTTTTTCACTAGTGACCAAAATAAGCTCTAACTGCTTTAAAGTGCCAGTGTGTAGTATTTATTCTATCTATTAGCAGAAATGGAATATAATTCAAAATGTAGCCACAATCTCTATTTACACAATAAACTGGAACAAGTCCACTACTCTCCCACTTTCAGAAGATCCTGCAGAACAGAACTCATCACTCCCACGTCATATTGGTAACATTAGATACTTGGATATTGACATTTCCGCCAGGCTGTCAGCGTTGTTTCATGTCTGCACTCCATTGGTAAAAACAGTAGAAAATGACCTCAGGCGATGGATGAATCTAACTCTCACTTATAGGACAAATTGCAACTGTCAAAATGAAAACACTCCCCCGCACTGACTACTTATTTCCAATGCTGCCTATCACACCAACAGATAAATGGTTTAAATATATTGACTCTCTCATTACACATTTTGCTACTGGAAAAATAAAAAAGCTGGCAGGCTGGATGCTTTTAACTTATTGTTCTCGTACTTTGCAAATCAAATGCAATACTTTTTGCTCATTGGATCCATCAAACAAACCACAATATCTCATTGATAGACTGGGAAGAACTGAAGTGTGAAGAGACACATCACTTTTAGATTTTACTTTCTTCAGCATGACTGTAGACTTAGTCTTGTTTTCTCTTCTGTCTCCCGACAGGAGATGGGTCAACCAATCAGGTTGCTTGACAAAATAGGCCTCTAAGAAAATATAGGACTATTTAAATAAGTAGTAGTTGTTAGATAAAGTGAATTTATCAAATGTTTTCATATTTCTTCTTTCTGAATACTCTGACAAACAACAATAATACATGTACTAATCCTAACATTCTCACATTCTGCCTCTCCGTCTCTCCCCCTTCATTGCCATTCTCTTTTTCTCCTGTACCAGCCACTCCCTCCTGCCCTCCAGTAACCCTTTTCTCTCCAGTCCCTGACCTGACCTTCCTCGCCCACCTGCTAACCTGTTCCCTGTTTCCTCATCAGCCCTGCAGATATCTAAACAGCTCTTTTCTACTCACTCCTTGCTAAATTGTCAACGTTGCCATAGTTATTTTGCTGCTTCATGCCATTGTTTTTGGGCCTCTGTTATCTGAGACCTGAAATTTTTTTCCTGCTGTTTTTGAACCTCAGCCTGATCTTTTTAGGACTTTGGATGTTCTGCCTCTTTGGGTTTCTTTTGACTGCCTCTCTGGTTTTGACCCTTGCCTGCCTCATTACTCGGTAAGCCTGCAGTTTTTACAACAAATCCCTGAAATGTATCAGTCTGCCTGCATTGTCTGCACTTATGCCATGTTGTCTCACACTTGCCACCCACGAAAATGTACCTGCGGATTGAAGAAAGGTGAGTCAATGTTACCCATAACATAATGGATATAATTTAGGAGGGTTAAAGACTTGAGTAAGGCAGAGGCAAATCATCAAAGTGGACTGCGCTACTGATTTTAATATAAAGAAAATGTGTGCAGCTGTATTGTGAATGCAAACATTAAAGCTCACGTGAAGGTCACATATACAATTATGAAACTGACTTTAACCGCCTCAATGATAAAACTTGATTTAGTGTTTGTCCAGCCTTTCAAAAAGAGAAGTGCAGTGCTCCAAACTCATCTCTTAGTTTGATATGTTTTATTTGAAGCTACAAAAAACTACAAGTATGCTGTCATATATATATATATATATATATCTACAGCTTTATCTTTGCAAGAGAAGTACTTTGTCTCATTTTGGTCTCCGAGATGTCTTAATCTTAAAAGCCATACAAAGAGTGTAGCCATGCTCCTGCAGGTATGCGAGGTGCGGCAGCTCTCACTGTACTGAACAGAGTACATGCAGTAAAAGCAGTAAAAGCAGTAAAAGCAGTAAAAGCTCAAACAATCGGATGAATGGACTTATTGGCACAGGGAGGACTTTTTTTTTGTTGAATATGAAAGCTCCCTAACGTAGCTTACCCCTGACCAGTCACATTTGGAATTCCGCCAGTAGTAGTCTTTTCTGTATAAAAAAGAAGCAGAGTTAAAAAAAAAAAAAAAAAAAGAGAGGATAGGGGCTAGAATGAAGAGAGTAAAAATAGATCAATATTTAATTTTCTCCCCAGGAGATATGTTCAAGCACTAATCAGCAGCGACTGGAAAAGATGACACCTGGAATAGCAAGCAGCAGAGCTGAGCTGTCTCCTTCCGCCGCATCTTTTGCCTCCCAGGGCAGTCTTTCACTTCGGCCCTGCAATCTTGGTCAGCCCTGCGTTTCTCATTAATTCAGTCAAATCCATCACTCCATCTCTCCCTGTGCTTCCTATTAGCTCTGTCGCTTCTTTCTCTCCCTCCTCTCTTCATCCTCTTATTATCCCCCCCCCCCTTCATCCTCTGCCCTCACTTTTCCTACTGTCATGTCTCTTGCCCTCACTCCCTTCCCTCCATTTCGCCAGCGTCTTTGCCCAATCTCTTCTTTCTCACTTTCAATCTTTTGCTCAATAACTACTTGTCCAGCATGACAGACCAGCAGAGATTGGTCTCGCAGGAGAAAGCAGAGATTCACTTAACAAAATCACTGTATGGGCAGCAGGTATCATTCACAACAGGCATCCCAGCTGTGCGTGGAATTGGTAATCTGCATTGTGTGCTCTTTCTTCATTGAAAAGCTCACCAACATAAATCTTGCCTCATGTACACGTACAGTACCCTTGTTGACGCTATATTGCACTTTAAGATAAAATAAACCGTCGCACTCGGGAGATATTTCCTGGAGAGAAGAATCATAACCCAGAACTGAAGTGATTTCACCACACTGGTTGTGATTTTCACATTTTTAATTTAGCAAAATGGAGCAACCCATCTGTATTCCAAAAGGGTTTCAAATTAATGTTCCTTCTCTCATTCAGGGTTCAACAAGACCTCAAGCACAATGTGCTGCATTTACAACTTGAACAAATTCATACAAATTGGGTCTTATCGCTTCAAATTACTGCTCCGATTTGTGTGCAGGAGATGCTTGCCTGATAGCAATTGCAGCTTTGTTTTTAATATACCAGACCAGTGTTGGAGGAAGTACACAGATCCTTAACTAAAGGAATGCCACAATATAAAAAATACTACATTACAGGAAAGGTCCTGCGTTTAAAACTTAACTTAGTAAAGAAGTACATTCTCTAAAATATACCATATCAAATGAAAAAGGACTAATTGTGCATGAAGCAGCTGCTGGATAGCTGACTCCATGATTGATTTCTTACTGAGGTAGTCTGATCTAAAGGTGAACACACACCGAACGAAGCGAGGGCACCAGGAACCGCCAACGCTCTGCCACCTGTCAATCTAAATGCACTTCCCTGCTTGTTTCCAGTGTTATTGTCGTGTAGACTCATGATACAGATAATAATAATGACAGTGCATTTATTTCAACTTTCTCATCCTCACTACCTGCCCATTTTTCACTGCTAGCTCTCCCACTGTACTGAAGAGAAACGTGTTGCTTCTCATATGAGGAGAGGAAGCTTGCTTTAATTATAGTTCTCACAGTAACGCGTTGCATTCTTTTATTTACTTTGTCATTTAGAGGGACGATGGGTTGCTACTTCCAAATGTTGAGTTAAATTGAGTGTAAGGTTTTCAATAGATTTGCTAGATATGTGTTACCAAAAGAGAGCCGATTGCTTTTAACTTCCTCAATGTTGTCTTCACATCAACAACAGCTTGTAGAAGAAAGCACAAGCCGACAGTCACAATCCTTGCTGCTGGGAAAGTCATTTTTCTGCTCCAGACCAGGGCAGGTTCAGCTCTCTAGATATGAACTGTTTTATACTAATAGCTACTTTGATCTATATTCTATATATTATCTAATTACTACTTTAATAAATGTTCTGAATTCTTTCCACCAGTGCAGTATTCTGTGGTTTTTTAATACACCAAAGTGTCAAACCCAAGCCATTCTGCAATATCTCTCTGCTCAGTTTCTTCACTGCAGTGAATGAGTGAAAGAGATAAGAGCTTTTGGAGGTAAGTGGACCTTATCAAGTGGACGGAAAGGTTGTTCAAGGTTGATCTGTTGTGGGCAATTCTGACATTGGACAGCTAGCTAATCAAGCTATCCTGCAGATACCCAGAAAACACATACACGAATGCATAACCCAAGCAAAACAGAAACTCAAGACACAGAATTAGCATACTAAACTTCCCTTTCAATATTTCACCTTACAGTGTGTGTGTGTGTGTGTGTGTGTGTGTGTGTGTGTGTGTGTGTGTGTGTGTGTGTGTGTGTGTGTGTGTGTGTGTGTGTGTGGATGGAGGTCTCTGCTGTCAACACAAAGCCTCAGGGGGAGATGAAAGAGAGGCGAAGAGACAGAATAAGAGGCAGGAAACCTTTGGCCCCAATGGGTAGTCCCAATACAGCTGCTGCCTGCCTGGCTCTCTCTCTCTCTGACTCTCTGCATGCACTGTCAACCTGTCGGCCCACACACACAAATACATAACAATGAAAACAGACAACTGCCTTGACACTGCAGTTGACTGTGTTTGTGTGATAAAGGGAGAGTGCAGTCACATCTCCGAAATAGTCGATTTCATACTTAAACCCTCTCAGCCAATGAGACAGAAGGTGACTGATGACACACACACACACACACACACACACACACACACACACACACACACACACACACACACACACACACACACACACAAAGAGAGCTTCTCCCCTAATGGGAGACAACGTGTTTAATTAATACCGACACCATACTCATAGCAGGAGACTGTGTGTGTGAATCTATATGCATATGTGTGTGTGTGTGTGTGTGCGACAGTATGAGCCCAGAAGATGTTACAGCTACATTGTATGGAGCATGACCATTAAATATTATGCAAAGCTCATTCCCACACATTGTGAAGCCAATCTCCCTCTCAATGTCACCTACAAAGTATTAAGAAGCCCTCAATTAACTTATTAGCAATTCCGCAGAGCTTAACATGGGCACTAATGAAGGAAGTATGGAAAGGAAATGAACTTAATGGTAGGAAATAGGAATCTGGGGCAATGCATTTTGCAGTGCTCTCCCTCATTTTCGATGGGTCATAAGTTATGAGTTGTTATCTCTTGATAGGTTTGCTGGCGTATTTCAGGCTAAAGCAATAAGACTTGTGCTGTATTGGACATCAGTGAGGGTGAATTCACTTGGAGAAGCGCACCGCTGTGCCGTCTCAGCATCTTATAGAAAGTGAAATGTCAACCTCTCGTTCTTTTAATTTATTTTTCTCCCATGTGTGGTTTTATGATACCATCACAATAACTCTTTCTCTTATCATTTATCTGACCCCATCACCATTTTACTTTATTTTGGCAATATTGGCCAGCGTGTTCTCCTGTTTGTGCTGGTGTGAAGAAAATGTTACTATATTACAACAAAGATAAATGTGGGTACAATCCTTGGATATAAATATGAAAACCAAAACAATAAGCCGATGATTACGTTCACAATTCCTTCCACTACCATTTGTCCTCCTCAGACAAAGGTCTATCTGAGGAAGGTGGTGTGTTTTTCTTTTTGTACAAATTATTCTTACCCAACCAATATAAGTTAAGGGTAAAACCCAAGTTGTAAAACAACTGAATTGTCATTTACGTAATCTTGCCCTCTCTGCTGCGCTCTGTCATCTCCTGCACTTCTTTCCTTCTCTCTCTCTCTCTCTCTAAACTCTTTGTCAGCTCCTCCTTCTCCCTCTCATTCTGCATCTTCACTCTTTCCTGTCCTTACTCTCAATGTGTTCTTCTTCCCTCCCTCTCTCCCCTGCAGGCAGTAATCGTCTTGCACAAAGTGACGCAATGGTTATAATTGGCTGCCCTCTGCCACAAATCAGATCACAGCTGGCGCTGGGAGTGCTCTGCCGATTACCAATAACCCCCCACCCCACAGATCAGGGGCTAACTCCGTAGAGAGTGAAAGACAGGCGAGAGGGGAAAGGGTTGGCTAACTCTGTTCATCTACTGTGGTTTTTCCTCTCGTCAGCACCCCACCCTCCCCCCCCCAACACCTGCCATTTCGCTAGAGTGATAGTGGTCATCCTTTGATTGAAGGCATTACAAACAACAGCTCATCCTTAAGTGGCTCCTTTTCAGATTATCGCCGAGCTGATGAGACGGAGCGTTGAGAGGGTGAATGATGATAAAGACCTATTCTGTTTTCAACATCAGCTGTCGGTAACCTTTCTCCTCTCTTTCCTGTCTCTCTTTTTTCTCATTCCTTTCCCTATCGCTTTCTTTCTGTAAAGAGAAAAGAAGCTGATGAGATCTTTGGGCCTGTGAGCAATTGACTTGAGATTGCATGGGCTCCTCGGACACTCCATCGACCCTCCATTCTCAGCACGGGGGCACGCTTGATGTGGTCCTTTATTAGCTCAAATTAGGCCTCTGTATCCAAGAAGGGAACATCCATCTCTTTATTCATTTGTTCGTCTTGTCCCATTTATTTACTTAGTTGGCTGGGCAGTGGGCTGTTTGGACAGAGAGCATTGGTCGCCCCAGGCAGGGACACAAATAGCGTCTTATGCACATTAGTTACAAATCACCAATGCAAGGTGAAGGTCAGAAAAAGGGAAATATGTGAGGCTAAAAGAGAAATGGGGAGGATGTAATATGCAGTCAGCAGGAGTGACGCTTCATATCTAAAGGAGAAGTGCTGCACTTATTCAAACCTCCATGATGCTGTATGCAGTGTTATTGTTTCCTTTTGTTTTTGGCCATGAGGTATAAGGCACAGATCTTTCATCAATGACTTGCCATTGCCCATTTCCACAGCTGATTCACGACTCAATTATCGTCTCATTAATACACCATATCAATGTACTGATCGATGGCTGTGAAAAGGAGTGAAGCCCGAGGCACTGAGGGATCAGGCTAAACAAACGGTTAAACATGAGCAATTTGGTAGGTGGTGCAGCATTTCTTGCAAATGGAGATTTAACGTGGCTTATCTGCATCAACACTGTATAGTGAAACAGTTGGGTGTGATCAGGGGGACATTTCTAGTACAAAGATGGATGTTTGCTTTGTTGTTTATGTATGGTAAAGTCCCTGAATGCAAATGTTGTATGTGTCAAAGTCAGGAATTTTATCACACACACACACACACACACACACACACACACACACACACACACTTACAAGCCTCTGAGCAGTTGTTCTGGGTACCCAACAATCACATGTTTAACCCCCACCCTTTTGCACATTTCGATGGCACCGCTGCAACAGAAATTCCACTGTTTCTCTACCACAGAGCTCTGCCTCCACCGACGGGAGGCAAAATGTCACCTGGCTGACTTTACTCTGGCATCATGCCTCTGTCAACACAGCGGGAGGATTGGACTGAGCAATGAGAGGAGAAGAAGTGAACAAGTGTTCATGGTGTTCTTCTGTGAGCAGTAATTACGTTCATGGTCAGAGGACCGGTCTGTCTTTTCCACCTCCAGTTTTAGTTCTTTTAACCGTCTTTATTTAAATCTGGATGGATTGAAAGAGAGGTGGAGGGAGAGCCTGCTGGGGGCTGACGGGAGCAGACAGCGAGTAGAGGGGGTTACTGTCAGACTGAGAGCCTCTCTACTCTGCTTATCTCAAATTCTCCCTCTGTCTGATCACGAATCATAGCCCTGACTCAAGTCAAGCATTGAGGAGAAAAGCTGGACCCCGTCAGCCATCTTCATTGCTTATACCCCCTCATCTCTTTTTCCACTTCTCCGTCTCTCTGCCTCTCTTGCCAGCCATGCGTCTCGGGGCGGCGTGCTGGCCTTTAAAAAGGCAAACTTGTAATCTGATAATTAACAATCTGCTAAATTTCTCAAAAGGAAAACAGTCATGAGAAATGTCTGCCTCATGCCTGTGAGTAGGTTGACCTTTTGCTGAGGCTGGAATGGCAAGCGAGGCGAGGCGACTCACTTAGAAGCATTTAATTGGCTCTGCTCACGGCTGTGTGCGTTGCCAATGACAGAGGAGGGAGGATGAGATGGAGAAGGGAGGACGAGAGAGATAGTTGGGGTAAGATGGAGGCATGAAGGAAAAAAAACGCCCAAGATATCGTATCTCCTGTTTAATACTTGTGCTCCATCTTTATGCAACAGTATAGAACAGTAAGTGTGGAGTGAAGGTGATACATTTTTTTTTTTAAAGTAATGACTAGCCTCTCTGGGTTCTGTGATATTTTTTTTTCTTGTTGACTCCACAGGGAGTTGTCTGTCGAAGCCTCGAGGTAAGCCTCTGAGGTCATGAAGCGTGTCTTTACAGTGTGACTCAAAAAGAAAAATGGATCGGGACTCTCGCTACTTCCATTCTGTCCTCGCCTTCTGTTGCTCTTTGCCTTTTTACACCCAGGCTCACTTGCCTATCTACACGCTAGCCTCAGCAGAAGTATAGAAACATATCAGCCCTTTGGCATATTCACATTCGGCTTTCCCTCGTATGTCAGTGTTCATCTGCTGTAAATAGAACAAAGCTTACAAAGCAGTAAGAGAGGTTTTGGATACTTTCTCTCTCTCTCTTCATTTTAGGGAAGCTCGTGGTTCATTCTCTGTACAATCCTACTATTGGGAGTATAAATTGATGAACCCCATGTCTCTATTACTCTTTATACTTAAACACTTTATCCTATTAGTATGTGTGCTGTAATAACACGGTTCCCTCTAACTGGGATCATTGAACTTTTTTTTGCTTCACTGCTTTATTGCTTTATGGGACACAATGTGGAAATGTATTTCTTAAATCAAACAGAGCACACTGTATTAATGTCAAATGCAAACTGAAGCTTCACTGTGATTTTTATTGGCGGAGAAAAGGAACAATGAATCTCTCAGAAATCCATAAACAATACATCCAGAGGAAACCAATGGAAGTCAATTTACAAAGTCAATAAAGGATCATTATTCCACCTCATTTCAAGCACACATGCAAAAACATTGAATGAAATATTAGCACTGAGGCCCCAAGAAGCAGCCCGAGCTAATGCACTTAGAGGGTTAATCACTGCATTTATATGCAAATATGTATTTAAGTGTGTCTGCCCTTATGGGAGGGTTTAATGAAGGAATTGGGCCTAGGCAGTCGGTGACATTCAGCGTCTGTGTAACCTCAGCGGATAGCTTCCCTGACACTATTTGTGAATGTTAATTGCTTTTTGGCTGCCTCCGCCTCCCTAGTCTCCACCTGTCCCTCTGTCCCAAGCAACAGGTGACTCTCCCTGTCCTTCAAGCTGAAGCTGTTGTTTAAAAGGGAGAAAATCCTCTGAAGAATAATGTTTGTTGTGTCGGAGCATCACGGCAAAAAACTGACACCTCTATGATAAAAGTGTTCCAGTGCAGAAGAGGGGAAAAAAATGCAGGAACTTCAATTATCGGAGGTCTGACCCCTTTGCAGTCTGGCTGTATACCTATTGGAAAGGATGGAGTCTCCTTTCTTCCTTTGCTTTTATCACTTGAAGAAAAAGCTGTGTAAGATTTGAATATCCAATTGAACAGAAAGCTAATCTGTTCAAATATAATTTAGTGTGAGATGACCCTGCATAAGACAATAGAGACCAGCCTCTGTATATTAATTTCCCCAATTCTTCTCATCCACGAGTACACACAACAAGAGAGAGGAGAGGAGGTGAGACGAGGAGAGAGGAGAAGGGGAGGGAAGATAGAGATCTTTCCATTTGTGACGGGGAGCTTTGAATTGAGGTAATCATTGAACTGTGAAAATTAAAACCTCATCTGTTAAAAAAAAAAGAAAAAATGCAAATGGAGCTTTTGATTCCGCTGCAGAAGGAAATTTGCCCAAATCAAAAGATTAGCTCCAATACTTGTGGATTATGTTTCACTTTTATGCTCAGTCTCCTCACTCCCCCTCTTTTTTTCTCCGTCTCTTTTCTTTACAGTTTCTCCCTCTCCTGCTTCATCCAGATTTCCGTCAGGGTATTAGGATCTCACTGTTTCAGAGAGAACAAGACTCTGAAAACTACCTGTGATCTAAATTTGGCCTATAACGCTGATATCAGACACGATCCATAAGTACTTTTCTCAGCCTATTAGTGGAATCACATTGGCAAATGAAATATTTAACATGGTAAATTGAGACTCAACATCTTGTCTCATTTATATAGAGGCCCAATCAGCATATATAGCCTATTTGTCACAGAAAGTATTTATATTTATAAGTAAACCATGCATAAATCCCCAAAGTGCCCTTTCTTATGATTGGTTAGAAGTGACACTTCATTTATGAATGCCATGAATCTGTGTTAAAACACTAAGCATTTATCCTGGAGTGGTGTTTAATGGGCTTCATTAAGTGAACAACATTGTTTAGTCCTTTTCATGGTTATCACCTGCTATAGCTAACAACCTCTATTTTTTTACTTTGTTTCTGTTGCTCCCACTTAGCTAGTGATATTCAAGCAAAAGCCATATAAATGCTAACAACTATTGATTTCCGTGTGTGTGTGTGCCATCAATCTCATTAACGTGGGGTTAGGGCGAAGGCCTCAGATCACAACAATGAAAGACGTAAATTCAAACTGTCTGCTGAACAAAATAATGCAGTGTCGTGAACAGCGATGTCCACGATCTGGAATTATTTGACCCCTTTATAGCAGTAAACCTAAATGGTAGTAAACGGAGAAGAAGAAGAAGAAGAAGAAGAAGAAGAAGAAGAAGAAGAAGAAGAAGAAGAAGAAGAAGAAGAAGAAGAAGAAGAGGAGGGGCGGGAGGATGGAAGCACAAACGCATCAAGCGTGGAGAAGTTTGTGTTCATAAAACAGCATGACGCTTCAAGTTGTCACCCTGGTATGGTGACATTAGAGAGAAAGGGCGCAGGGATCATTATGTGTAGCCGTGTGTGCGTTTGTATATGTGAAAATAGTGTCATGCCAACAACCTTTTCACACATTATTGAGCCTAGAGAAGTATGTTGCTCTACTGGGTTGTCAGGCAAGATTCTGCTCACAACAAAGGAAGGTTAGATGAGGGTGATCGTGTAGTTTGTGGAAAACAGTTCCCATAACATTTGTAAATGATGTACCACAGAGGTACACAGCAGTTGTGTGAAGGTAGGGTTGTTATTAAAGTGGACTGTCCATGATTATGAATTAAAATCTCAATTTATTATCAGGAGCTTCTGTCACATCAGATGCAATTCCATTGAAATAAATAGATTTCTGTAAGAAATGATGTTGGGATAAACATTGCTGTGACTTAGCCCTTAGACTGCCATGTGACCTTGTATGTCTATTAAATCCAAGACAAATTAAAATGTGTCTAATGCAAATTATACATTGCATAATGCACTGTGCAAGATGGGAGATGGGTCTACTAAAGTTACAATCTGGGTCAAACTTAATTTAAAAAATGGCATGTCAGATGGCGCGATGAATGCCAGATGCATCATAGTACGTCAATTTAAATAAGAAAAAAAACGATGCAAGCAGAGACATGTCGTACACTTGCGTCATCCATCTGTGCTGCTCTTTTGGAAATGTAGCAAAACAATAAACAAGCTTTGTCTATTGATCTGGCACTGCTGTGCATCGAAAACGTTTTCAAGCCAGGGAAAAAAATATTTTGAGGTAAATTGTTTTTTAGCAGTAGCATTACGCTAGCTCGGCAGTTATTTGTTTGTCACCATATGACGATGTCAGAATTTTGGGTAGGAGAAGCAATGAGTCGGTTAGAACATTTGGGGTCAATCACAATTATTTAGTCGCGTACAAATAGTCACGCATTTGCATTGTCACAGATACACACCAAGCACAGAAATACTTTATTTTCATTACAAGCTATGGTTAAATCAGAGAGGCAATATTGTTCTCACTGAGCGCCTCTAAACTCTAACAGGTTGGGTTGTAAAATCTGAATCTGGAGCCGACTACTGGCTTCATCAGCATCCGCTCCATCCGTCCCTCACCCCTTTGTTTCTGCTGAATGTGGAGGACAAACGCGTCATGGCGCTCATAAGCCTTTTTAATCAGCGTGAGAGATTGCCCACATATCTGTTAACACTGTCACTAATGGCTATTCTTCCTCATTAGGGAATGCTATCGCTCCTCACCCTGCGCCACATGCAGGGGGCGATCAATTCCTCTATCATTTAGGACCAGATCAATCTCCCGGCCCCTCTTCCTTTTTAAACTTCAATATCTCCCCCTTCCATCATGATGCATTGCAGCATCTAATTAGTCACACAGCCTGGGGAGTGCAACTAGAGCGAGGGGAACAGGTCTGTACATTCAAGGTGGGCTCCTGAAGTATAGATAAGTCTTCATTAAAGAAGATAATCCCATATACCCACACGAAGTAGAAAGGGCAGATAGTTAGGGAAAGTTTCTTACTTGAAATTTGTACAAATCCTTGATATTGACAGTTTGTGAGATTCAGTTTTACAGCAGTTATTTTGTATTGTATGGGTTGTGTTGTCATTTGTTTTGGGCTCCTACTTTCCCTCACCATGTCTCATATAAGTGCTTTGGGTGGTTATTATTTATTATATGCCGTTAATAAATGAATATGAATCAATTTATACAATGTTGTGCTTGCAATCAGAGTTTGATTGCATTGGCATGGTATCTGTTAAGATTACTGTCAGTACACATTAACATATGTGCTGCTTCTACTGTAAAAAAAAAAATCCTTATCTTGTCATTAATCAATCATTTTAATTTATTAAGTTATTGAGTTAATCTTAATGAAAGATTGTTAGAAGTGTAATACTCTGTAAGTACGGGGAGGTTATTGCATCTGTTTCCATTATAAATTAACTTACTACTGAACTTAAATTCTTGGTGCAAACATGTCTTGTTAGAATATATTGACCCTCATGTGTACTGTAGAAGCAGAGTAGGGTTACTGTCACAACTTCACCTACTTCAAGGTGCATGGAGAAGGGACACATTCTGAAGCGGTCATAACTCCAGCAACACCAGTAGTACATAGAACAACACATGTAGTATATAGAACAACACCTGTAGTACATCGAACAACACCCGTACTATATAGAACAACACCCGTAGTATATAGAACAACACCCATAGTATATAGAACTACACCCGTAGTAGATAGAACAACACCCGTAGTATATAGAACAACACCTGTAGTACATAGAACACCCGTAGTAGATAGAACAACACCTGTAGTATATAGAACAACACCCGTAGTACATAGAACACCCGTAGTACATACCACAACACTTGTAGTACATATAACAACACTTGCAGTACATAGAACACCTGTAGTACAAAGAACAACACCTGTAGTACATCGAACAACACCCATAGTAGATAGTACTACACCCGTAGAACAACACCCGTAGTAGATAGTACTACACCCGTAGTAGATAGAACAACACCTGTAGTACATAGAACACCCGTAGTACATAGAACACCCGTAGTACATAGAACACCCGTAGTACATAGAACAGCACTTGTAGTACATAGAACAACACTTGTAGTACAAAGAACAACACTTGTAGTACATAGAACAACACTTGTAGTATCTATGAAGACCTTGATTAAGGCCACAAGCCCAAATGAGACTGTCTTTCAATAAAGTTGTTGATATATGTTGCTGCCTTTTTGTCCTCTTTACTCATTTTGACTGGAAACAACAAATAGTCTTTTCCCACTGGCATGTAGAAAAACAACAACTTAAAAGAATGAAGATATGACATGATCTCAGTTTAAAGGAGGATGTTTACTTTAACAATTAGATAAAGTCTTATCCTTTGGGTGAAAGTGAATGAAAAATATGGAAGGGCAGGCTTTTAGCAATGACATTTGGGAACCATTGTTTCCTGAGCGTTTAGCTCTGTTAGAAGGTCAATACAGCTATGAAAGACACATAACACACTTATAAAGCCTGAGTCTAAAGTCGTGCAGAGCAGCATGACGACAACAAAGCACAAACTCAAAGCTCTGTATAGTAAGAAAGCCACTGTAAGTAAGAACAAAGACATTTTTCGTGAGGTGATGCCAATTTCATTTGGAATGATATTTAGACATATTGTTTTGATGACTGTTAGTCAAGCAATTACGCATTACTTCTCTTTATGATATACAATATGCAGGACAGTCCTTTTGAAATATTACACCTGGTAAGGGTTGATTTAATCTCATTTAAAAGTGTATCTAGTGTCTATTTCCCACTGTTGAATTGACCACAAACGTTGCAGCTGGTAATGGCTGAAAAGCAAGCAATTTAGTTTATTGTGTTCCTTTTTTTGGAATTGTATTGTTTGTTTGTTTAACCTGTCGCGCTCCGCCCCATAACCTTTCACAGGAGAGAATTGTAGGTTAGCAAAAGCTGTTGTTACCTCTCTGCCATGCTTCTCACCATCTCGCTGTAGTGGAGAGAGGGAGGTGAAAAACGAGGATAGGAAGGTATTATTTATTAATAGTCAGTCTCCCCAAACCTCTGTAAAACATCCTGTTGAGCTCCCCGAGGTGAGCGCTCAGCTTCAAAGCAATTAAAACCGAGGCTATGAGAGTCGGTAGAGAGCAAAAGAAAAATGGAGAGAGAACAGAGAGAGGGAGAGGCCTGGACAGCCACAAGGCCAGTGGGTTTGGCTGGTTGCACAGTTGAATACTGTACATTCAGCTTTTATGCCTGGGAGGACAGGGGCCCTGAGCGGCATCGCCTCCCCATTTCAGGGATTCCTTGTCTGAGTTTAAAGCCTCAGTGAGCCTTAGGACAGGCCAGCACCTCTCTGGGGGATTATGTAACCATAATAAGTGAATAAAGTGATCCTGTCCCTTTCTAGCCCTCTTAAATCATGTTAATAATGTGCAAGGGAAGGGCCAAAGACTAAGTCTTCTTAATGTCTAGTCTAACTTTCTAAAAAGCCCTTCACACTTTGGAAATATATTAGAATTTTGGTTTGGAGACGCTAAACTGCCCAAGATGTGAATTTGTATGTTGTATGTTTGCCTTATGATGGACTGGTAAGCTCTGCAGGGTGTTTACATAGCCACTGCTGCATGATGCACTACACTCCAGCCCCCAACAGACTACAACTAGGAATGCTTGGTGTAACGAAAACATCTTGTTGGCCAAAGGCAGCTAATAGCTATGAACTTTATATCTCCACCTTTTATAAAGCATCACTCTTACATGCAGGAACAGTCACAAGCATACTCACACTCAAGCCATTCTACCAATAAACCATAAACCCCATAAACCAGCATGACACAGGGTTATGCCTATAACCATCAGCGAGTGCTGTTAGGCATCATAAAGGCAGCTTAAGTGGTCTTTAATAAAGATAGGTTTTACATGTCTCTCAGGCATTTTCTCCTAAAAACCTGAAGGGTTTTGCCGAGTCCTTCTCTCTTATGAGCTTGTATAATCTTAGCATCCTCTTCTTATCACAATGGCAATATAAACTTCTTTCATTCAGTTGTTTAGTGCTTTCTACAACCGTTGCATAATTGCCCTCAGATGGTGCTCTGTCCTGGTATACCCTGTTGCCACTCCATTGTCTTCTCATTTCTCTTTCCATTCCTCCGTCTTACGCTTGATTTGATCAGAGGGGGAAAACGGGAGAAAGAGAGGATCTGTAAATGACTTATGAGGGCTCCCTCGTCAAAATTGAGGCATTATGATACGTATATTAGTTCCATTGCTTTGCCTATTCTGTGCCCATTGTCAAGGTGGGTTATGCAACTGAACAGGCTGAGACAAAGCAACCCTTAGGCAGCAAGGCTGTGCTTTCCACAGAGGAATGAAGGAGGAGATGCCTCGTCTCCAGGACAAAAAAAATACAATAAAAAGACAAAAAGAAGTTGCCAACCCTCTTTTCCCAGAAGGTTTTAAAGAAGACAATTATTTACAAATAACTGGAGGGGACGCTGAGTACACATCCATCCATCCATTTTATTTTTATTCGTGTCCTGGTCAAGGTTTAGCAAGGTAGCACAGTGATCCTCCAGCTCTTCTTTCGGGGTTCCCAAGCAAGACAGGATACGTAATCTCTCCCGTGTGCTCAGTTTGCCCCAGGTCTCCTCCCAATTGGAGGGGGAGGGAGAGGGGGTGGGTGTGTTCTTTCCTCCACCTCATTCAGTCGAGATCGGCAGCAGTGCCAGGCTCTGCCTCTATTTCCTGAGTCATCTGACGGTTTGCCAAAAATAATAAGCCTGTCTCCATGGCGCCCAGCAAACCTTATTGACATTCACGTTATTGCTTCCAGGACCACATACTGCTGTCTGACTGGCCTCATGGTGCCTGGGGACCTCCCGAGGCAATGCGAGCCCAAAAGGTCACTTTTTCAGTTTGATGGCTTCCTCCGGCAGCAGGTTTTTTGGGGGGTTTGGCCACCAGGTATAAAGATGACCTTCTGGCCAGAAGGTATCGTACTATATAAAAAATATTCTGGAACATTATGTAGTTGGAAATAATTATAGTGCACCATTTTCTTTTGAATTTCTTGAAAAGCTAAATGAGGCAGGATGTTGATGGAATTGGATTTCACGCTGTATATGTGGGCTCCGCTGGAGAATATACATCATTTAGCAACTTATTTTCAGTCAATTTAGTTTCCACTGGGTTATATGTAATGAACTGACAGAGATTTTGTAGCAGCTGATCTGAGAGTTGTACATAATTTAGATTTCACATGAAGCTTGACCATTAAAGGCCCCCCAGAAAGAATTAAAGTCTGGAATTGAATAATCGGCACCAAATCTTTGCTTAATGAGCTCCAAAGGGATATTCAAGAGATGACCAGAACGGCTTCATAATTACTTGCTTTTCGTTTTTTAGCCATTTTTGCATATTTGTATCCAAACCAAGGATTGTAAATACTAAAAACTAATTATGTCCTCTAGTCATAAATCAACAGTGTAACCTCCACTAGATGCATAAGCAACATCGAACGAATGAACGAATGAACGAATGAACGAATGAACGAATGAACGAATGAACGAATGAACGAATGAAAGAATGAACGAATGAACAAATGAACAAATGAACAAATGAAGGACATAACTCTATGAAAGATTAGGATTATTGAGGTGCTCTGGACTGAAAGCAAACTATTTGAGGCATTCAGTGATGAAACTCAGAGAGTTTATAGCCTGCATTTAGAGAAAGCTCTGTATTGCATTCATTTATGCATGCATACTTTTATAGTCTATCATACCTGTGCTTTCATGAATATCTCAAAGTAGGAATGTTATATGCAACAAAGCCCTGGTTTAAATCTTCAAATAACCAAGGGAATGAAAGGCAAAGTGACTATAAAATAAGCTCAGGGATAAGCTTGTTGTTATTGTTCGTTTGTTTTTTTCAGGGAACACTTGACAGCAGTGGTGACCTGTCCATGCAGGTTGTACAAAGATAAGTGTGAGGGTCACAAGATACGATCTGTAGGTCCATCAGTCAAACACACATGCTCGCTGCTGAGGTTTACTTCCCTTCCTCCTTTCCTCCCTCTGTCCTGCAGATTCAGGAATATTAAATATGCGAGCCATCCCCGCTGCAGATGCACTGCCATTGATTTTGTGTCTATCCCCCCCAGGCCACTGTAACCTGATTTGGTATCAGTGATGGCTAAATGAGACTTCTCCAGATAGGAGCAGAGAAATTGGAAGAGGTGTCTTACTCTGAATATGTTCAGGTAGGTTAATATTTATTAATTACAATGCCATTATGAGTTCTCTTCCTCCTCTACTCATGTTTTCTCCTTCCTCTTAAAACACCGGAGACTGGTTTTACAAGGCATTGAAGTATAACACATGGCGTTGGTTACTGTCTCCTTTACTCTTTAAATCAGGAAGTTATTATAGTATTGGAACCGCAGTATTTAAACCTGATGATCAAAGTGCGTCTTAAATTTTTTCTGCGTTACGCAGTAGAGCTAACAGGTCCGGGTCACATCCCACAGGGTTGCTTTGGCATAAGTTACATTTTCTTAAAGCAATATTCATCATTCATAACTGATTCTACTCTAATGAGGATTCCAACCCCCTTAGTGCTGGGTGCTTCACCAGAGTCAGCAATGAGCTTAATGCAATTAAGGCGCTGCAGCCGTCTCATTGAGCTCTTTTGACTTTGTGAGGGACTGTTTGCCGAGCTGCTTCATAAATGTGGACAAAGCCAGATAAGCAGAGTTTTAATGCTAGAGGCACTTTCACTGAAGCCTGTTTTACTTGCCATCAACTCTGGTTATGCCGTTTGAATTTAAAAATGACTTTGAATCGGAGGTGTCAAAGAGACTGACGAAACACAATAATAACACAACTGTGAATCAACAAGCAAAGTGTTGCAGCTGCAGCGAAGGTGGAGGCTCTACCTCAGCTTGGCTCTGTGTGCATGTGGGCGACTGAGAGGATGTAAGACAACTGTCAGCTTATGAAAAACAAGCATGAAGCAACATTTTTATTTGATTTACAATGTGTATCTGCTTGCGCATATGTATAGGTTTGATTTTATAGGAAGTAACATAAACGACTGAGAAATGTAGTGCTGTTATCTGCATTGTGATGCTGCATTGTGATTCACCATAAACCCTGACAGGGGCTCTGTGTTTTGCCACATAACTGGCAGTGTCTCCACCTTCCTGGTAGGAAATCCTACGCATGCTCCATTAAGAAGCTCAACATTGCCACCAAGTGGTAAATGACACCCATGACCCCGCTTTGGCGTGAGGTTATCAGCTCCAGATGCTTGCAGTCAGTGCACCACAAGGGGACAGCATTGTAGATGCAGGTGTCATGGTTTGGTAAAAAAAAAACATGAGCAGATTTCAAAACCTGGTAGAGCTTGGCTGAGGTCCCAGTTTTTGATGAGTGGACATCAAATCAATAATCTTTTCATTAGTCTTACAAGAGGAAATCTAAACGTGATCTGCTGCTCAAAATAATCCATACTGCATGTAGTTAGTTAGTTACTCATTGTGCCAATTTCTCCATCCATGGTAACCTTTTATGTATATGTATAGCTGCTGATATCTCTGGCACAAAAAGCCCTCTCTATACCCATCAGTGGTGGGCCGTAAGGGCCAGCAAGGCCTTCTCTGCTGGCCTAAACTTCATCAGAATATACATTTAATTTTGATATATTTTTTCCACAAATATGTATTAAATTATTCCCCATAGTCTATTCTCTTCATTTCATAGCTTTCCTCTTGGTTGCACTGCTTCCAGCCTCAGATCGAGATTTGGAGGGCTGGCCTTTATGTTAGAGCTTTTATCCAATCATATTTCAGCCATAATGTGTTGCCAGGGTCCAAGAAATCTGCCCTGAGGCCTTCAGAATCAACAGTGCGGCCTGTAGCTTAAAGTGAACAGAAACAAAACTGTGGCGTTAACCAATCAGATTTCGAGTAGGCGACACCGGGGCCAGCTAGCAGGCGTACGATAACGTCAGCACGTCCACATCTTTTGATTGGATACACACTATTGAGAGGCAGAGCTATGCAGAGCTAGCAAACTGAACTTGAACGAGCTAATTTGTGTATATTTCTACACGCTGTTTTTTTTCAACCCACAATGGCCGAAGGAGGAGAAGAGATCGATTTGGTCGCAGATATAATTACAACGCCATTTTCAAGATTAACTTTTCAAGAAAAGTTAGACATCGTGAGAAGAGAACGGCCAACCCCGATGCTAGCGAGCCTATCACAGCCGGGAAAAGGGTTTGTCCGCCACTTTCAAATCACTAACTACGAGCGGTACCCCCGGCTCACAGCCTCCGAGAGGCACTGCACATTGTACTGCTGGGAAGGCCTGCTATTTACAACTAAATGTTTCGGAAATATTAATATAACTCTGTTGTACTTGAGCACTGTACTGTACTAGGGTGATGCAACGCCCGGTTATACTGCGTTTCTGTCTAAATGTATAGTTTCTAGAGCCATGGCGTCATAATGATGGTATTAAGAGGGGGAATAATTCAGGTAGGACTGTGTAGGACATCACTGAAGGCCTAGCTGGGAAATGCACGGCCCGCCACTTATACCCATCAAGGTGATGTGCATTGCAATCTCCGTCTAATTGTGCAGGACTATACAACTGTTCCATGTGTTGAGGGGGCAAATTACATCTCTGTATTTCAACTATCAGACCCCAAATCATTCCTTTCCCTGCATTCAAGGTCGCCGTGTGAAAGTGCTATCATTGAATGAGGTTATTTCTCTCCTGTCCTCATTACTATGTAATTAGCTGCAGTGCTATTCAATTTCGCTCATTTCAGACTTTTCAGATCAATATCCCATAGGCTGCCCGCTAAATGGCTGTGCAGCTAGGAGGGCTTTTCTATTGCTGAATGGGAGGTATCAATCACTGGGCTAAAAGAGACGTTCAATGCTGTAGAAGTGATCGCCACACACACACACTTTAAGGTGCAATCCAAAACAGGCTTTGGAGGAAAAGTGGCAGTGGAGAGATGTGGGGAGTGTGATATTTCAAAGAGAATATTATGTTGGAGTGTCAGGTTTACGACATGGCTCTCGCTTCTTTTTGTCTTCCCTGTATCGACCGCTATTGAGGTAAAGACACAAATCTGGAAATCTTGACTTCATGGCTTGCAGAGACATTGCATATCACCTGCTAGAAAAAAAAGATCCTGAATGATCCTCTCTGTGTGGAGTCTGTATTCTCTTCCTTTGCATTCCCTTCTTCTTGTGGATTTGTTTTAGTGCTTCAGCCTGCTAATCAACTTAACTGAAGACACGAAAATGGCCATAAGTGTTTTCTATATATCAAAAATGGACTGTATTTCCTTTAAAAAAGCAGCTTCAGGAAATGAAAGAATGACAGTTGCATAATCATGCGGTTAACGCTGAATGCATTTATGTGTGTGTGAGCGAGGTCAATAGGCCAACTCATTGTTAGCCGACACAGCCCCACATAAGAGCATTTAGCTTTGTGATGGCACTGGATGAGATATAAGCAGATTCAAAGGCTGGATCGATGTCCTCCCATTCAACCGAACATACCGAGTGGGAGCCAGGCAATCAGAGGCCCACACTATCTTCATCTCTGATAGTAATTAGATGTGGCACCAACTGCAAGGCTAATTTAGGGCTGGTTATTAATGTCTATAATAGACAGTCAGAGGACAATGGATCATGGACGTGGCAGTTGGAGAATTGATTTCAACATGTGGGACGAGTTTGTTTTGGGAGGGGATGTGGTTAGAGATTTTGTTGTGTTGCAATTACTGTGAAACTCGTCTGTTGAAAAGGGTGGAATTACGAAATGAGGAAAAAGTAGTTGCATTAATAAGTTACAATGTGCTGTGGGCTATTCTAGTAGTTTTCTAATGGACTATTTTGTATTACATGTGGGAAAATGTGCTGTTGTTAAAGTACCAACCAGATTATCTGACGCACGCGTCAGTGTCGGACCTCATTGTCTAATGTTTTATTCTGCTGAACTATTTTAAATGGATCTTTCAATGCAGGGACAGATTCAGGCTGTACAGCAATTGCAATATCACTGTTTAGAGTGCATTATCTCCAAACCTTTTTAGGAACATTGAAAAATAGCTTTGATTTTTACTCAGTTTTGACCGTTTTAATAACATAAGATTTAAAAAAAAAATCCCAACCCAGGTTATTAATTCTTACATTTTAATTCTTCAAGTTTAAACATGAAAATCACACAAAATAGCCAGCTTTCACCTGGGATTACCAGAATTAACAGAAATGTAAGTAAGTAGATGAGACTGTATTTTTAGATCAAAGCAGCTGCTAAAAGCTGAAAATATCCTCTGTTGGAGTGAAAGCGGAGGATCATCAAAGTGAATAAAACTTTTGATTCATAAGGACAAAAGTGTTCCATTTCAGAAAGACGAGACAAAACCTTAATGAGAACACATTGGAGTGATGCCTGCTGCGTTTAATACTGGGGTATCGTCTTGGGACCACACGGAGTAGCATGACATCAGTCTGAAAGATTCATTCACAGAATGACAACAAACATCATCCGCCAGCAGGCAGTGACACAAAAAGGACCGGCAGCTATTTAGCTATTTATACAGAAAAATAAATACCAGCAATGTGAGGAGGTCTCATTCAATAACAAACCAGCTCTTAACAATATGGCACTCAAAGTCTGAATTCATCTCTCCACAGGCACAAAGCAAGAGAAACATTTCCTCTGTCTGGAATTTCAACACTTCATGTTTCCTAAATAAATGATAACTTGGCGTGCTACATTTAAAAAATAAAATTAAATAAAAAATCCTCAGCAACAGAGAAGTCTGGCTGGAGAATAGAGCCATGCAGGATAAAAACGGCAAAATACAACTTGCATCTAAGAAGATTCTCAGGGAAATAATATAAGATTTAAACACTGCTGTCAAATTAAAAGCTTCATTACTCCAATTGTGGAATTATAATTTTTGATTTATTTTCACTGACAGTCTCAAAGCTGAGAACAAAACCTGATAGAGACATCAGTGGGAAGTTAGCCAGGCTCCTGCTCTCAACCGTCAACATACAGTCTTGGGAAGAATGAGATCTTTATCTGACAGCAGCATTACACTGTGTGTGTGCTACATTCACAGTACTGCAAGAGGGTAGATCATATATCAGTGCACTGGTACAAGACAGTACTGTATACTGACAACAACACCACAGCAATAACACTAGGACGGTTACTGATATTCAGGTAAACATAACAAAAATATCACATTGATCAAAGTCCATCCTAATTATAACTGTCCACACAGCTGTTTCTGTTCTTGGCAAAATATTTGCTTTTGTCATCATGCTTCAGACGGGCACCACAAATCAACAACATTTTATCTGACATCAAAATTGGTCCTATTATTTGTCCATTGAAATGTATTTCAATAGAGAGCTTCTCAGACAAAGAAGACAGTAGCTTTGTCTGGGTGGCAGCTTTACATTCTTGGCAATCACGGCACCTCTTTTATGTTTTACAGACAAAACGTAGAGAGCCATTCCAATTTGCAGCAAAGTGTGCTAAAATGATAAACTCCACTGACTTTAACATTCCACGAAGAAAATACAATTTTAAGGATGTTTTTTTTTTTATATATACTAAGTTTTACAGTAACACTTGTGGCCAAATACAGAATCAAAATGCAGAAATTGTACATTGACATCATACAAAGACGTTCCATTCACATTGGTCTTTACATTCGTGTGAGTTAAGTGGAGTTGCTGTTGCACCGTGTGTCCACTGTGTGGCAGCATGTAGGTATCCTGGCTTGTGTTCAGTGCAATTTCTCATCAGTGTTGAGGGTCGTGAAACTGACATACTGTAGCACATTCTGTGTCTGGCTCCCGACAGTCGCTGATTTGGCTTCTTGCACTCCAACCGTAGGAGGGATTCTAAAATAGAGAGCAGGAGACTAGCATGTTCAAAAATCACACTTTAGTTCAAGGCTACAAGGATTGTGATGCAATGAATGATACATCCAGTAGTACAGGATAACATGCAGAAGGAATGCAGTTCAACATAAAAACACATCAGCACGGTGTTAAAAGTGTCCTGGGCTGGATCACCAAACTCCAAACCTCCAGGCGGCCCCACATTCACTGTGTCAGTTGGTTTGCAGGAATCAGATTAAGAATACTTAAATAAGTTTAAATGATGAAGGGCCTTAAGATGGCGATTATTATCTTATGTGCCTGTGTCAAAATATAGGACCTTTTTATTATTTCAGTTTGTGCTTAATCCATCGGCCACAAACTAGTTGCAAATGATTGCCCCTACTGATCGAGCCATGTTCTCTTGCATTGTTTAGTTGGACTTTAGTTAATTTATGTATTGGCCTTAATACTAAAGATAATGCATCTTTATTTTTAAGGCCAATGACAAATTGATGACAAGGAAGCAGAACATTTTTCTAAGGTTTATTTTTTCCCGTTCTTGTAAATAACTGATTAGTTTTACTCGCAGCTTTACTACAGGCCTGGAAGAAAATACAAAATTGCTCTTTTGTTGAACTGCTCTCAACTCAAATTCATACGCAATCTGCGACGAGAGGGTTGTAAGTAGGCATTGCTGAGTTTTTAAAGGGCCACAAGCCAAATGGGTTGGAAGATGATGTGACCTGCACAGCTACACTGTTCTCTTAAAATTGGACTTTCCAAATAAACAGATAAATAAATAGACATTTTGGGAAATACACTTATTTGCTTTCTTGCCAAGAGTTACCGCTCTCATGTCTGTTGCTACATATGAAGATGGGGTCAGTTAGCTTAGCATAAAGATGGGGAAACAGCTGGCCTGGCTCTGTACAAAGGTAAGAAAATATTCTTAACAGAAACCCCAAACCCCTGATGTAGGAAAGGAAAGAACACAGTAGAAGAGAAAGGAGATTGTGTGAATATTATATTTCTTCAGTGGGTTTTATTTTTTATCTTATAATATCTATTCAAATGTTTATCTTATTGTTTCAAGTGTGTTTTATTTTTACTTAAATAAGGCATTTCATCCCTTTTTTCCTCAAATAACATTTATTATTTATTATCGTTATTATTTAATGCTAGGCAATCAAAAAGCAGATGTTCATAAAATGTGACTCCTCTATTCGCTGCTTCTCTAAGAGCTATGTATACCGGATTTTAAGGTTACGCTGACTCCATGATGCATATCAACTACACACAATACACAAATACTTTTCACACTCAGCACAACAAAAACAGATATCACAATCGATGCAGTGAATAGTTTGAGAAAAGGACGACTTTTCTTTAGCATCCAAAGTGAACATCTCTCTCACCTGGTTATAGGTGGACATCAAACACCCCTTCCTCCACTGTCTCTATATCCTCTTCAGCGATCACTGATGGAAACAGAGAAGGTGAGGAAATGAGGAATGGATTAGTCAATCAAACGGAAACGCAAAACTTTACCGTAAGCTAATGAAAATGTGTGGCCTTCTGTTTACTATGACAATTAATTTGTCTAACCCATTGATCCATCAGGTTTACACTGATACAAAACAAAGTCAGACAGGGCACCACTTGTGCTAATGTCTGATGAAAACACTCTATGGGTCACTAGCACTGCTGTAGTGGGTCGAGCACATTTCCATTGCAAATTACTCTGTTGTTTGAGAATATCTTCCAAATGTCAGCGCTCCATATGCCGTCCAAAAGATTCCTTTTAAGCAATACTTTTCTGAGAGGATGAGAAAACATTTTTTGGGAAAGAAAATTATGTTTTCCTGCCAGAGTTTTTGCACATTTTAGGATTGTGAGGGTGTTTTTTAAACCAAGAAAGCTAATGAGAGTATTTCATGCTGCATTAATGAGTCTTTAAGTTCAGGTGTGGGATGCTAAAATATAATTATTCATTTACAATCAAACAAAAAAACATGCAATATTCCATATATAGTGTATATAAAACATATTTTTCTGTTGATGTAACAGCCAAATCACCACTTACCTGTGTTCTGCAGGCTGAGTGGAGAGTTGGCAGGTGGAGGAAAGCTGTAGGATCTGGCCTGGAGGGCCGGCGGCGTCTCGTGGCTTATGCTCTTTGTCCTCTTCCGGCACTCGACAGCCAGGCGGCTTCGGCAGGCCTTGTGGCAATTCACCCCGCAGGCTGCCGCAGGAGTGTTCATGTGGCGGGAGAAGGAGGGCGGTAAAGAGAGGTGACGGGAGAGGAGGAGCGGACGGTGGGGTCGGAGGAGAGGGAGGGAGAGTCGCCGAGAGAGGAGGCGAGATTTGGAAAAGAAAGGGAGAGTCCAGGAGCGAGGGGAAGATGGGGAGTGGGGTGGAGAGAGAGGGAAAGGGTCAGACAGAGGAACGGGTGCAAACAGAAACATTGGGGCGAACGGAAGAGCTAGTGGTGACAGGAAAGAGCGTCTACACGGCATGCAGGTACACGAACACTGACACGCGCACGCACTGAGGCCAACTGTGCCTGACAACAACTCTGTCAACCAGGGGGAGTCTAAGAGGAGAGGGGCGATGGCTCATTAAACAAGGCATCCCGAAAACATGTGAGTCAAAGAACCTGAACAGACACACACACACACACACACACACACACACACACACACACACACACACACACACACACACATTGCAGTGTAGTTTTGTCACAGTGACCAAAAGTCCCCTTTCTCCTTGACACCACTGCAAAAGATTTTCCTCGACATTAAACTTTTAGAAACGTTCAACATGGATGTTTTAAAATCTCATGTCACCCGCCACGTCTCGACAGTATAATAGGCTGGTTAAAAAGATGACATTCTTTTTCTCTTTGGGTCGGGAAGTGTATTAACCTCTTCACTCATGATTAACAGTCTACCTTGAACTGCAGAGGCAGAGGCAATTGAAAACCTCTTTTCAAAAGTGTACTGTACTGTTTTCTCTTGGATTGTTGCTCTGACTTTGCATTGGCAGCCACCTACTCAGTGGCCACATAACACCAACCAAAGCTGGAATAATCCTCAAAATATTTTAGGCTGACAGTAACAGTTTGATATTTTGGGAAATACACTTGTCTTCTTGCGGAGAGTTACACAAAAAACGATCGATACCACTGTCAATTAAATATGAAGCTACATCCAGCAGCTGGATAGCATAGCTTAGCATAAAGATTGGACACCGGGGGGGAACAGCTAGCCTGGCTCTGCACAGCAGTTTCATATTCAACAGACAAATATGAAAGTGGTATTGATCATCTCTCAGCACCGTAGTCGGTATCCTTAAATATTGAGCTTTTCCTTTAAATAGAGAGGATCAAAGAGTGATATCATATACTGTATAGATATAGATATAGATATATATCCTGGCATTGACAATGAAATGCTTCGCAAAAGTACACATACACACATTCAGAGGTTCTCAACACACTCCGCTCCTGCAATGCAAAGGGTGATTCATTTCAATTATGTCCCTGCCACTCTCTCTACCTCCCTGTGTACAGGCTAACAATGGTAATGGGGATGAATGGCTAGGGGGCTCTCTCACTGATTTCCTGTGGTCTCATTAATGCACTGGAACAAGCCAGAACACTCCCAGTCAGACTCTGAGACATGCACTCCTCCAGAGAGGAGAGGAGAGGAGACGGGAGAGTGTAGCGTTTGGGCATATGGCTGTGCGTACGTGCAAAGTGCTTGTTACATCCCTGCTATTTTCACTCCTTTTGTCACAACAGCAGCAGCCATGTAAGCATGTCTGTCTTTTAATAACTGAGTTCCTAGCACCAAGAAAGATCTAACATTAAAGATTGAAAAAAGACCCGCCTGATTTAGGTCTTAGTAATTAAGAAATTAGGCGGCGATAGAATAAAATCTAATTTAGTTTTCTCCTCCTAAACACAAGGCACAGGGTAAACACTTCTAGTAACAGATTACAAGACCTCAAAGACCCCAAGGAGCATTAATTACTCTAGTTGCTATGCAACTCAAATGTTTGACGGTAACTTGCAAGCTTTTTAATAAGCGTTCGTCAACCTGAGGTGAACCGCACTGAATGGGGAAGCAGTTAATGTTGAGAATAAGAGGGTTGGAAATTGAAATGCTTGTTTTTCAAGAGAAGAACAACGAGAATACATAACATACACACAAGGACTCTAATGCATATATGCACGTTTCTCAGGCTATTATTTAATTAGTACAGTAATACTTGACCTCATAAAGTGAGAAACAAATGCTTGTGCAAGCAAATAACTGCACAAAGGGAGCAGGGACACACGCAGACAGACAGCTCTTTGCTTTAAACAGCAATTAAAACTAATTTGTTGAACAATTGACACCACAATGAAATCCTGCCTGTAAATAATCCTCCCACTTGTACTTCTCCCATTCATAAAGCTGAGCTGTAATCAATCACTTCTCGAAAGACTCCAGCAGATGGAAACTTGCATTATTTGCATTTTAGATTTGGCATCGTTTGCAAAGTTCTTCTGCATGACATCTGGGTGGAAACATATGCAGTGTAAGTTATTTAGTGCATTAAACGTCTGCAGATTATCACGACTTAATCTTTAGCGTCAGCACACAGACCACCAGTGGCACATGAGGGCAGGAAAAGAAGATAGCTTTTTTGAGGTTTGTTGGAAGTTGCTTGTGTGTTTGCACATTTGTGAAATACACCAGCTTCTTCAAACACCTACTGGGAGCTATGAAAGAGGAAATACTAGTGCTTTGTGTGTAGTGTGGTCTCCGCTGATGGGAGCTTATCTAGCTGTTAGTGGACATATATTTAAAGGGTGTGATTTATTTGCCATGGTTTCTGTGTTGTTGACATTTACTCAGCACTTCAACTGTGGATCTTTATCTACAGAGGGTGTGTGCGTGTGTGATGTTGGGGAATCGATGGCGTCAAAAAGAATTGTTAATTCTTTAAAGGTTTTCACCCTTCTGAGTGGAACACGCAAGTCAAATCTAAATGTATTGCTCTCTTACCTTTACACTTGTAGCCTTGCTTGTAGAAGCCCCATATCTGAAAGAAGATGGAGAGGGATGAAAGGGCAGTGATGTTGAGTGTTAATTAGGATGTGTTTTCATTCTCATGAGTGCAAGAGGAATGTTAAAATCCTCAGGGTGGAGCAGCGAGATTTGAGCCGGCAAAAGCCGTGTGAGAATCAGCAAGACTTCAAATGTACAAAGTAATGTGGTGAAGTGGGACTATCTCTACACTTTATCTCTTTACAACTTACATGTGTCTTTTTTGTCGGCTACCATTGAACGCACCACCAAGTTTCTAAGCTGTGGTGAAAAGTGAACTAAATGAATGAAAACCAATAACTGCCTGCAAGGAAATTCATCTTTTATACTTTTCGGAAGTGGTTGGCAGTAAAGAGAAAGTATGCACAATTAGCAGTTAATGGGCTAAAACATGTTAAAACACCCATATTGTTCACATCTTGATGCACCCCATTGACGGTAAGACACCAAGCGAAGGCTGGAGGGAAAAAAAGGCGAAGGGGCACAATGGTACAGAGAGAGCAGTAGGCTGAGAGAGACGGAGGGAAAGAAAGGGCGAGAGAGAGAGAGGAGGTTGGCGGGACAGAGGGGGTGGAGGGAGGACGAGATCAAGCGGGACACAGGGAGTGCACAGACGGGGGGGGGAACAATGACATGAAAGAGCCGAGCTGGAGATCACACACTGCACTGGCACATCTGAAGAGGCACAAAATATCCTGACCTCTTCACACACACCAACCTACATGCATGGAAACACACACACACACACCCATAGGTGCACATATACAAACAAAGACACAGTCGCAATGGGAAACCGTGAACACAGCCAGAGGCTTTACAACAAAGAGAAGGCAGTTATGAGCAAAACATCTAAACACAACTATCATCACAGCTCTGCCTACACTGACTGACCTTTACTGCCTGCGAGGACTGCAAAACACAATGCACTACAAAGCAGAGTTAAAAACACTCTGACTTGCTTCACTTCTTTGACGGTTTACTGTAAGCTTCTAGACAACGGTAGTATTAGTCGAGACGTGATTTAGCACTTAAATGGCAAATTGTGAATCTTATATTGATGGAAATGTGCAACTCTGACTGCCAACACATTTAATGTTAAATATATACTGTGAGAGGTATTTATGGCATCCTTTACAGATGTCTCATTATATTCTTACAAGCAATCAATCAGCATTCAAGTGAAGGAAAATGTTTTTTCTTCAAGTAAATAACTTGTGTGTTGCTTTTATAGCTACAATAACTTCTATCTATTCCTACCAGCCTTTTTAGAGTGCCAAGAATCACATGTCATTCTGTTCCTGCAGGCTGATAAACAGATACTGAGGAGAATTTCCTCTTAACATTTTTGGCATTCAGCTCCCACGCCCTTTTGTAAAGTGATTTAAAATATGTGAAACAGGTAAGGTTTGATAGCTTTCTCAAGACACTTTGAATCATCAAATATTAAGAGTATTAGGGAAACGCAAAATACGCAAAGTTTAAAGTGACAAAAATATAGTTCTGGTGATTCAATTTCGAAATCTGATGTAAGTTGTTTTCTCTAAATCGTGTCTATGACTTGTGAAAAGACATTCTGACAGGATACTCTTTCTAAATTCTAAATGGATCTGTAGATGTGATTCCCTAAAAGAGCAATACATATGCCATATTTTGTTTTATCATAGATGGCTATGTTCCCTAGTGAGATGATTTTCTAATAATCAATTTTTGAGTCGTGTTGAGAAACGCAACAAGACATTTTGACAACTGATTCTTGTTCTTCTGATTCTATGAAGCTAAAATATCTAAAGCCCAAATATACAAGTGCATCACTCTCTGCATCTCGTATAAAAGTGCTCTGAGCCTCCAGATAAAAACTGGTTGTACTCTCATGAGATGCAAAAACCTCACTCTGTGATGTGTCTCCTCGCTTTGTGAATTTAGTAAAACACATCTGTGTGCCATTAATTAGGATTTAAGACCAAAGGGGGCTGAAGGCAGAACAGCTTAAGATTGTGTCGATCCACGTGAGATACTGGAGGTGGGTGAACTCTGCCGTGTTTACAGAACCCCCGATTTGGCTTGTACAGCGTTTTTGAGACAAGTGCTGAAAAATGAGCTGCGGGAAAATATTGTTTTTGCACAGGAGCCAAGAGGAAAGCACAAAGCAGGCAGAAGAGGAAGTGGCTAGTGTATCTACCTCTGCCACACACACATATTCAAAGGAAGAAGCCCGCTGCCAGATTCCTTATCTTTCCTCTCATGATGGTTTGAAAATGCTAGAGCTTCCCCTGGAGAATGTGCATGTCTAAATGTATGCTGTGCTCTTTTGAGTATTAATGAAAGTCCATACATATGGC
Organism: Cottoperca gobio; assembly: GCF_900634415.1. Lineage (NCBI taxonomy): Eukaryota > Metazoa > Chordata > Actinopteri > Perciformes > Bovichtidae > Cottoperca > Cottoperca gobio. The sequence continues at coordinate 5,811,624 of NC_041372.1, read as the reverse complement.
ATACTTCTCTTTTGAGCTTCTCTCGAGCTTCTCTCTACATGCAGTATACACAAATGAATAGGTTGTCGTCTCAGTGTCTGCAGTTCAATATTAGGGCTGTGTTCCTGTTCTCATTACAGATGAGGGCTGACTGTCTAAATAACAGAGAGCTCCTTGGGGGACTTTAGGGGAATGTTAAGGGCCAGAGGACACACACACACACACACAGATGTAACACTGCCACAGAGGTGGGTTATCATCTCTCCCAATTAACTTCCTCCCAGGTTTCCCAGAATGCAACTTCAGCAGCATGTGGCTGTAGCTCACAGTAATTGGCATGCCCTGACCTGACAGGGGGAAGCTCTGAGAGATGAGGCTATCACACGCTGTCAGTGATTGCCGAGACAAATAATGAAGTGCAGCTAGTCTATGTGGCTGTGGAGTAGCAGTGTGAGCACAGCTCACCTTTGGCCTTTTTTAACAAATTATAACACGTGCCATTGATTGGGTCAGGGAAGAAATCGATGCTTTTGAAAACGTATAAGTGAACAGATCAATATTTGTTTAAAACCTCTATAGGAGCTTGAATCAGTTAAAAATCATACAGCTAATTCTGTATTTAATATTATTTTAAGTATTTCCCATATAGGAGTGAGGTAATACACGGGATTAAAACGTAATTACAAGTGAGTGGTAGGTGTTTACTCACAAAGCCGGCGCAGTGCTCGCAGAACGTGGGCTTGACGTAGGTGCTCTCAGTAAAAGTGTGGATGAAACCCATCTTGCAGTTAAGCAGAGAGCTGGCTTTCATAAAGTAGTCTATCATCTCTTCTCTGCTGATCTTCCCGTCTCTGTGAGACAAAACAAAGAGAGAGGTGAGGTTGGGACAGTTTGTAAACTGGCATGCATTTGTTTTACAATGAATGAATAAACATGCAAATTCTCACTGGTTCTTGTCCAGTTCTCCAAACTTGCTGAGGTACGGGAAGTTGTTCCTGATCGCTTCAAATTCATCCCTTGAGATGTGGCCGTCGCCGTCTGAGTCGAAGTTCTTGAATACTGACTGTGAACAAGAAGGTTGTGAAAGATAGTTTCAGTGTGAATCACAGAAGCCATGCGTTATAGAAATCGACCCAATTTAAATATATTCTCAACCATAGACTATAAGAAATTGACATAGCCATCGCATTTTGGAGCCAGAAGTGACCATATTTGGACGATATGGAAGACGCCTTCATCTTGATTGACAGGTACCCAAGGTAGCGACTTGTCAATCACAAGGTAGCCACACCCTAAAGCAGGGGTATGCAACCTGCGGCTCAGAAGCCACATGCGGCTCTTTAACCTCTCTGTAGTGGCTCCCTGTAGCTTTGACAAAAAAACAAAACATTGAACTAAATATAAATTTCTTATGTATTTTGTGTTGCTCAGTGGAAAATCTTTCAAAGGGAACACCTCTTATCATGGAGTTTGAGCTGATATCGGGACACTGAAATATTTTTCATAATATATTTTTTAATATTTTAATATTTTTTTAAGATCTTGAGTTTCAGACCCCCGTCTGACTATGCCATGGAAATAGAGTTTAATTCCGCGTGGACAGATCTGTCAGGCTGTTGTGAATTGTTTAAAAGCAAAATAAATGATCACCACCTCCATTTGAATGAAAACACACTCAAACGCACATAATTAAATACAAACTGCCCTATTATTTTATGTTTACTCTTTCTAAGCTATTAGGCTGCAGCTATACGTTTTCTTTTGTTTTCAAAGTCGGCTACTTTTGATTTCATTTTTTTATTGTATTCTTTATTGTTTTGTGTATTTTTATATTATATTCATTAAATTGTTATTTGATTCAACAATTATGGGGAGGACTCAAACAGACCTGCATAGTGCTGTGTTTTTCAAAGTATGCCTAAACATGTATTTTTACCTTCTCTTTTAAAGAGTTTGGTGTTTTCCTTTGTTAAAACAGGTAAAAATAGCAATACCATCTCAATAGTTTATTTTATTGTCATTCTGTCATTTCATAATGCAACACATATAGTATAACTATACATAACACTTATAAACTGTGTTATTTAATATGTTTTGTGGCTCCAGGCAAATATTATTTGGTGGAAGAGGGGGCCAAATGGCTCTTTTGATAGTCAAGGTTGCCGACCCCTGCCCTAAAGCATACCCTGCATTATTGTCTATTATATTCTAAATGGTACCATAAATTACTAAAATCATGCTGTGTTGAAGACTTGAAACTAGCGATTGAGACATAAACTCATTAGGAAAATGTTTATTGACATAATGAATCAAGAGAGTTAGAGTCATTTTCTCAGAGACATTCTGTTCAATCTGAATAATGTTTGCCTTTAGAAAGAATGCAGGTTTAAGGCTTTTCTGCATTGGCTTCCCTTTTCAGACAGGAAGGTTGCAACCTCTTCTTTTATACAGTCTATGTTCTCAGCCCACAGGGAAATATATATATTTTCAATTCCAGGAAAAAATAAATGGAGTTAGAGGGTTTTCTGATGATATGGTAAAAGATTATTAGCCATTTGGACAAAGAGCCGAGAGCACTACGCAGTTATCATGTCAAGATGGTGGTGGAGAGGATAACAACAGATCATCCATCCTTAGCCTTTCACTGTCCCTCAGGTTACAATCGGCACTGGGAGAGTGGAACGTGTAAGGGCTGACAAACTCACCTCTACCATCTTCTCTATGTGTTTCTTGATGATAGTCGGGTCGGCGTTGGGCTTTACCGACACAGACCACTCGTCGATCATGGTGGACTTGGGTTCAGGTGCGGGGGTGGGGCTGGAGCTCTGCTACAAACAATGAGAAACCAAAAGACAGCGAGGTCAGTATCAGCCCAGGGAAGCAGAAGCTGCCATTTTACGAAGAAAATAAAAGACAGCTGCAGTACAGAGCAGAAGTCAAGGGTACAGTGAATCAAAAATGTCATAACACAAGAAAAAGAAAACAATTATAATATGCATCTGTGACCATCCATCATATCCAGACAGGAGTGTGGTAAATATGGGATATTTGAGATCAGTGTGCTGCTCACCGCTGGCTTGCGAGGTTCTCTCTGTAGAGACATCTGGTAGATCTCCTCCTCAGTGTGGTACTGGTCTAGAGACACCTGCACAGAACAGAACATGGGCAGCCAGTGTGACCATTGTCTCCATACATTTCTGTCAAGAACTGATTTTCTTGTGGGTTCAGCCTCCACTTCTAAGGATTCTTTGTCAACGTATGTTTTGTTTGGTATCCATGAAGAGAGTTTTTGGAACTGCTGTGGAATGTTTCAACAAGACTATAAACGCCTCTCTTCATTCCCAGCGTTCATCTCCACCACAAAATGTATACATTCCAGCACAGATTCCAGGAAAAAAGCAGCATTTTAGAGGCGTAGTCCATCTGCACACATCAGTGAAATAGTAACCAAGTGACCAAATAAGGCTGTTGTGTACCTTCACTGAAACTGCACACTTCTGTTTCCACAGTTTTTCTTTCTGGTATTTAACATGAATGCCTTCTCACACACTGGCCTGTTCTTTATAGGAATTGCTAAGTGCATTCATCTTTTATATTAACACAGCTGCTATGGCAACAGGTGAGAGCGGCCTCTGTTTTTTGCTCCAGCTAACATGTTGCATGCATGGTATCATGCACTGTATTCATTGTTGGCCTCAAATTCTTTTCTTTTCGTCAGAGCTATGTTCTTACCCTAATTGTGTTTCCTGGGTTTTATTGAGTTGAAGCAGTAACTGCAGAAGGAACAAAAGGCTTTTCTTCTTGTTTGGCCTTCTGATTTAGTTGAGTTTACAGTATGTTAGGGAGAAGGTTACATCTGAGCAGTGGTGGGCCGTAAGGGCCAGCAAGGCCTTCTCTGCTGGACGAAACATCATCAGAATATAAATGTAATTTTGATATATATTTTCCATAAATATGTATTATATTATTCCCCACAGTCTATTCTCTTCATTTCATAGCTTTCCTCTTGGTTGCGCTGCTTCCAGCCTCAGATCGAGATTTGGAGGGCTGGCCTTTATGTTAGAGCTTTTATCCAATCATATTTCAGCCATAATGTGTTGCCATTGTCCAAGAAATCTGCCCTGAGGCCTTCAGAATCAACAGTGCGGGCGCCTGTCACTTAAAGTGAACGGAGACAAAACTGTGGCGTTAACCAATCAGATTTCGAGTTGGCGACACCGGGGCCAGCTAGCAGGCGTACGATAACATCAGCACGTCTGCGTCTTTTGATTGGATACACACTATTGAGAGGCAGAGCTATGCAGAGCTAGCAAACTGAACTTGAATGAGCTAATCTGTGTAGATTTCTACAAGTTGTTTTTTTTTCAACCCACAATGGCCGAAGGAGGAGAAGAGATCGATTTGGTCGCAGATATAATTACGCCATTTTCAAGACGAACTTTTCAAGAAAAGATAGACATCGCGAGAAGAGAACGGCCAACACCGACACTAGCGAGCCTATCACAGCCGGGAAAAGGGTTTGTTTCAAATCACTAACTACGAGCGGTACCCCCGGCTCACAGCCTCTGAGAGGCACTGCACATTGTACTGCTGGGAAGGCCTGCTATTTACAACTAAATGTTTCGAAAATATTAATATAACTCTGTTGTTAGGGTGATGCAACGCCCGGTTATACTGCGTTTCTGTCTCAATGTATAGTTTCTAGAGCGTCATAATGATGGTATTAAGAGGGGGAATAATTCAGGTAGGACTGTGTAGGACATCACTGAAGGCCTAGGTGGGAAATGCACGGCCCACCACTGTATCCAAGATGATTTATTACAATCTACTTAGTTTGAAAGGCTGATAAATATTACTAAAAAAGGAGGAAAGAAGTATTTTTATCTTGTGTGGTTTGCAGGTATGCCTGTGCAGAGATTATTTTGAAGGATTCATTGACTTTCTTTCCATCTCCTCGCTCTCCTCCCCTTGGATTCAAGATAGATAAACTCCGTTAAGCATTGGCAAAAGATAATTGAGTATTGACTCTGTTCGGCAAACCTCCCTGGTGCCCCTCAGCTCCAAATTCCTGTCAAGTTGTCTCCTTCATTTTCACAGAAATAAGGGTAAGTAGCTGCAATCTCACATGAACACCTGCAGCTAGATTGAGTGATTAATCTCTCGGGATTATTTGAATACAGAAAGTTTCTCAAATTCCTGAAACTCTTATCTGCATCTGCCAAAAAATACTCTCACACACTCGGGGGTTTAGTGTGAAGTGTTAAAACACCTCCCCAGCTTCCATGCTGAAATGTAGGCAGCAACAAACTTGAGACTAGCCTCACTCTGTGTTCTCAGTATAAGAGCGCTCACGAAATAGAAGAATATCCAGATTTGTTGTAGCTGTACAAGCTGTTTGCTCAAAACTCTCACTCAAAATATGAAATGGGTAATTTTCTTAATGATAGTGTCATGCATTTTTCTTTATCTTTTCCCACATCATTTCACATATGCTAAATGTATTTTATAGGGCAACAACGTCTTTTTTTCCGAGTGGAGGGTTTAAGTTCTTTCAGTTGGTGTTTGGTGATTGATATGAGGATATAACACAAAGTGTGACATAAGGAGAGCAAGAGAGCAATGTTTTGTCAGTCATGACAGAAAAATAGTCCGTGGAAGAAGTTGCAAAATGACTGTTCTGTACAATGTTTACACTTTAACTATTATCGGTACAATAGTACCGATGACACAATATAGTTATAGCTCTTATAATGAAATTGGCTTTTTCCTGCAAAAGGGTTGATATTTAAAAGTGTATGCTAATTCCACTGAGGTCCTCTTTTAGGTCATTTCAAAGCCAAAGCGCTCTGACAGAAAAAGCCCTTTAGTCTTTAATCGGGATACAGTTTCAGTGCAGGTTAACAATTTAAAGTTCATTAAAGAGATGCTGAAACTGGGGGGGGGTCATGACTCTTTGTCCAGGATAAAAGCATGACTCTAAAATTGAATTGGATAACAGTGTTACAGTTCAGTTAACTAAAGTTGTTGAAGTAAATGCATCGTTTAATCCAGGGGTTCCCAAACCTTTCAGCCCGCGACCCCCAAAATAATGGTGCCAGAGACAGGCGACCCCCACTATCCCCGGAGGTGACCGAAACATAAGAAAACGTGCGCACAGGACGCACGTACTAGGCGTATCCAAACACGAGCATAACGACAACACAAAAGAACAGAGCAGCCTGACCACCATGATATGATTTTACATATAACAATTTACTATAAGACAAAAGCAGAATACGTCAGTCAAATAAATCTCCATGTAACTTATGAGTGAACATTGTTGCTGACATGTGCAAACTTAATTTTGACACAATACTTTAATTTCCATATTAGCAGAAGAATATCTCAGTCAAAGTAATCGCCATAAACTGTAGCACTGAGTAAACATGTGAACATTGTTGCCGTGCAAATTTACATTTTGGGAATTACTATGTGTCAGCGTTAATCTCACCTAATGAGATGGGTGGGCACTATGTCCATTTCAACTCGCGCAGTCCAGCGATCAACTGTCCTTTTGAATGCGCGGATGTTATCATTCAGCAACATGATGCTTGTGTTTTCACCTTGCAATGACATGTTAAGTCCGTTCAGTCTGTCAAATATGCAAGAAAAATATGCTAGCCTTGTTAACCAGGGTCAGTCAGGTGGTCCGCGAGCTGGGACCCATGCTCCATCAGAAATAAGCACACCTCGTCCCGCAGTTCATACAGGCGACTGAGAACACTTCCCCGGGAAAGCCACCTGACTTCTGTGTGGTACAGCAGGCCCTGATGCTCCGATCCCAGTTCGTTGCAGAGAGTGGCGAACAGCCTGGTGTTGAGTGGACGTGATTTTATGTAGTTGACCATTTTTATCGCAGTCTCAAGAACACTTTTAAGCTCTGGATCGAGCGCTTTACTCGCAAGAGCTTCTCTGTGGATAATACAGTGCGTAACGTGGGGCGCCACTTGTAAGACTCTTGCTTTTAGTCCTTTATTTTCCCCCAGCATTGCTGCAGCACCGTATGTACACACACAGATGCACTGATCCCAAGACAGTCCCTCTTCTTTTAGTTTGTTGTCAAGTTTTGTGAACCTGTAAATTGTGAATTTGCACACTGACATGTGTGTGTGACGTCTGTGATGTCTACTGTGGTGCTGTAAAGTGACCTTTCACCTGCAAATGATACTGTCGTTAATCTGTCGTAATCACCTCAGGGGTCACATCGAGAGGATTCTGAAAATCATCTCTCGACCCCCGACGGTGTCTTGCGACCCCCCGGGTCCCACTTTGGGAACCCCTGCTTTAATCTTCTCTGTATCACTGAATTATGTTGTTTCTTTTGGGCACTTCACTGATTTTACACAAGAAGTTTAGTTTACTTGTCATTAGGAGTGCTACATAGCCTGTGGGGAAATCCTAATCTGGATGATGTCATACTTTTAAACCAAGACCATTTAGGACTATATCTGTTTTGGGGGAAAGAAATATGTACTGTTAAAGTTCATGCTTTGAATGCTTTGGTTACACATAATCTAAGGCCTTTTGTGTGTACACAGATTTTGTCCCCGTTGGCTACTATAGTCAATCTGACCACGAGCCAATCAAATCACAACAGAACCAAATTCTGTATCAGACGGCCTGTTTCACCAGCCAGAAAAACAAACTTGTTCGTCCTTCACAAAGTTCTCCTCCTACTTCACTGCTGTCGAGTGCTTTCGAATTCTGCACTTCCCAGTACAAGCTGTTCTTCGGAGGTACAGCTTCGATTCAAGCCAAACATCTTGGAACCTGCAAATATATATTCTGTCCACTTTGCACTCACCGTAAGCAGGTTGAGCAGGTCTGTGTTGGCATCGACGTGAGGCGGCGTGGTCTGGATCATCGCCAGTTCTTGAAGGATGGTGTACAGCTGTTGGGTCTTAGCCAGGTTGACCCGTGTTTTCTCTTTGTCAGCCCAGTCTGGCAGCGCCACGTGCACGGCAATCAGGTCTTTCAGGTGCACGCCAAGGATAGGGAACCGGAAACCCGAGCAGTCGGAGAAGCGCTTGCGGTATTGACTGTAGTTCCCACACGATGTCACCAGTTCAATGAGGTTATTAAAAACCTGCAGGATGGGTGAATGTAATTAATTTAAGGGAGGACATAATGTAAGGGGATGAGATAAGAGTTAGCAGGAAACACAAAGCCTGCCTCAAGAGAGATTTGTTAAGAAGAATCGGAAACAGTCTGGAAAAATTTGCCCCAGATGGACTTACATAACAGATGAGATTGTAACTCAACTTTCAAGTTATATGGCTCAAATTCATAATTCTAAAAAGCCACTGAGTAGGAGTAATGGGCACAGATAAGGAGCTTGGCAGCTCACACAGAGAAGATGCGGATTACTGAATCAAGATTTAATATCACTTGTCAGCTAAGTAAATCGACATGCAGTGAATTTGTGTGGCGATGATCAGTGACGGTTGGGAGGTTTGTAGCAGCTACTGCACCTTGTTGGTCTCTGCACTGATGTGGGTCTGTGTGTCTTTGAGACGAGAGATGGAGCTGTTACTGAGGCCGCCCACCACAGCCATCAGCGTGTTGAAGTTCTGCAACTGCAGTAGCTTCTGTCGACGAGAAGAAGGAAATATTACTGAGGGTGAAAGAGGAGACCGTAAATGAATGTGAAAGCCACTGCCAAGAAGGATCTTAAGGAGAGCGAAAGAGAGAAGGGGGGTACAGGTTAAAAACCTTTTACAGTATAAGTAGAGATGCAGTGTAAAAAATAAAAGAAAGTGAGAGACCCACATGCACATCACCAAATAACCTAGTCTGTGCATACCAAAATATTACTGAATGTTCTAACCTGTCTATGTCAAACTTAAGCTAACACTTTGTGAATGGCACTCCGCAGGGCTCCCTGCTGCCCTTCAGTCTGCGTGGCATCTCACAGAAAATCAATGGGGTCGCAGCTGTGTGGGAGGGCTGCCAGAGGGGATCATTTTTGATTCAGCTCAAACATCGAATGGAATCAATTGTCAAAGCAGTGTGGAAGGCAGCCCAGCATTCGCAGAGTGCATTTGGCTAAACTGCATGTGCATGTGACCGTTAGCAAGGCCGGAAAAAGGTTTCATTGCCAAGATGCCAGGGATTTCCACTGGGTGTAGCATAAATGCTGTGTGTTTGATAGCGCCGGGAGATGGATTCATCCTCTTGTCAACCAACTGTTATCACACAGCCGATTGGTGATGTGGCTATTTATTAAAAGCCAGAAGGCGCAGACACAAACACACTTATTACATTGTGAATTAAATTGGAATGGAGCTTTTTAATGAGCATAAAAGGGACAGTTTTTTTTCCATTTAAAATTATAATGCAAGTCTGTGCAGTTAGGACTAATGGACATGAGTCACGTAATGCAGTCCCAACAGGAAGCTGAAATGGGACACGACCAGTGCACCCTGAGGGAAGCTGTAGGAAATGTCAAGTATGTCGAGGCTACCTTCTGTGCTGCCTCTGAATACATTGGAAATTAGTTTGGACATTTGTGTCCCTGCGTGTGCTCGCACTGGGCTTCCATTTTAAATACCAAAGTTTGAGGCATTTCAAATTGGCAAAGAATTGACGATGGGAGTTCCAGCAGGGACGGTCTGTCTCTGATGCATCTGCCTAAATGTTCACCAATTCTGTATGAATGACACAGTCCGGGAGGACATATAGTCACAGAGTGGGAAACACTGATTATCATTAGGTGGACACACTACCCACTGTTTGAACTGTGACACTTATTATTATGAACATGTGATGTATGTACAGATTTGACTCGTCATTTTCAAACCATGCTAGTATCAAGACTCAGAGTCTGCATGCTTTGGTTGTTGTTGAACATACATTTGTTTGAACAATCATTTTCTATGTTATGCCATGTTAAATAAACCTAATTTAAGGTATTTAGAGAAAGAAGGAATGACTCCCACTATCCCTGCAAGAAAGCAGTTCGTTGTTAATGCAGTCAAACAGTAGCTCCAGCTCGAACAAGCCTGCTGGGGTTTCAGTCCAATCATATCGCGTCTCAAAGCCAATCGAGGACACTGCTCGACTATCAGACTACTTTTTGAGAGTAGGCAAACTAAAATGCAGAAGTTGTAAATGCCCTACAATGCTAACATGCTTATGTTTGTATTATAATATTTCACATGTTCACCACCATCAACATGTGTTCACGCTATATGCTATTAAGCATTAAACTTCTTATCTGAAGGATGCATCAAAGATGATTCTGAAAGCTGACAGTGGTGTCATTTATCCCACACATCAAGGCCAGTCAGAATCAGCATCTGTCTTCACCACTACATCATCAAAGCTTCACTAAAAACAATGGAAAAAGTGCTGTTCGACAACCAGGAGAGTGAAACGAGCAAAAGACAAGAGCTTTGCTGACATGTTGGAGTGATGGTGTATTAAAATGGATTTGCAAAAAACCTGCTGAGACCCCGCTAAATAAATTATGAGAGACAGAAGTTTGTTCAGCAGCTGAAGAGAAAGATAGATTGAAAATGACAATCAATCCATAAGTAGACTAGCAATAAGTGATGATGATGCATTCACATAGCACTGCAGGCTATTACGATGAAATGTCTTTCCTGCACTTTCAATGGTTGACTGAAGCACCCTGGCACAGCGGAGATGAGTGAATTGTCACATAGAGGGAGAGCTCAGCCCATTTCCAGACCAAATTATAACATCATACTGAAAGTATATCAACAGTGAAGCCTAGTACGTCATTTAAAAGGAAGTCTCTGTAGCTAAAGGACGACAGTCTCCAGACGTGGGCAGAGGACCATATAAGGCAGCATGGTGGAAACTTTGTTTGGGAATTGGTGTGGAGAGACTAGATCAAATTTAAGATTAGGATTAAAGACATTTTGACCAGATGACCATAGATGATTTCAGTCAATGAGCATAGAAATGGAGATGCATGGATAGATGGACAGATAAAGAAAAGTCTAACTTTCATTTAGGCTTATACACAAATGTTTACCAGGTCGGTGTGAAACAACAACAACTGTCCCCTAAAGAGGAGTGAGTGATTATTCAGTTAAGAGAAGGCTTGCAGGAAAAAGATTATTGGCCATGGCAGCACCATGGCTCCAGGCAGAGCAATGTCGGTCGGTCCTCCACACTTTTATTTTGAAATCTTTGGAATGAAATAACTTTTGGACCGATTCCCCTAAACTAAACTGCATGCAAAACTATTGGCATAGGAGTTAAGTGCAACTTAGCTAATTGTAGCACGCTAACACATCAAACTGAAATAGTGAACATACAAATATTACTTATAAATGTATTTTAATGTTACCCAACATATAGCACAGACTCCCTCCCTCCTTTTATTCCTCTCTGTACCTGATATTTTATATATATATATAGCTGGGAGTCATGCCACCTCCATATACTGTCCACTGATTCCTCTATTGTAGGATGAATCAGTGAAGTGTACACAGTGAATCATTGTATATTCTATTCTTTGCAGCAAAGAGCTCATTACAACCCCATAGGTCCATAAAAGCCTTTGGGTAATGCCAAAAATGCATCATTACCCAACCAAAACAAGACTTTCTTAAGTCCTGGAGATGCTTCCCCCTGACGGCAGCATTATGTTAAAGAGGTCTCAGTTGGCATCTTAACATGCAAATACCTCTAAAGCCTTTTTTAATTAAATTCACTTTTTCTCAAAACGTGTGCCACTAAATGAAAAACGCGTCTTATGTGTGTCTGTGCAAATCACAAAGGCTTCCTGTGACTTTTCCTCTTCTATCTACATCTCTCGGCTTAATCTCTAATTCACCTTCCTTCAACTTGCTCTCCATTTTTTTCTGTCGCTACAGGCAACCATCTCCTATCAAGCTGCTTCTACGTGCACCCTGAAGCCCAAACCTCCTGCCAGCTCTGACTTATAACCCTTGCAGTAAACAGCCTTAATGGGCCCTGTGCAGACAGACCTGTGCCACCCTGATGAAGTGTGAGATGACGGCGGCTCTCTGCGGAGCGGTGGGCTTGCTGAGCACCATGAGCTGGATCCATTGGGAGACGCTGTTGAAAAGGGTGATGAAACGCTCCAGGATGGGGTTATCCACTGTGCAGCCGTGCATCACAAAGCTGTGGTAATCCTGAAACTAAAAGGAGGTAAGAGCATTACACATTATATGTATTCAAATAAAATGTTAACATGCTTACATCGCAGTATTTTTTATAAATCCTGACAATCATACCGTCAGAAATGTTGTTGTGAAAGGTCTTACAGGAAAGGTCTAACAAAATACACTATTGATTTGCATTCTGAGAAATATAGAATCCAGTGTTTTGGACTTGACCTATACTCAGGCCCCGCTGCGTTGATTTTGACAGTTCTCTTTAATATGTTTCCTGTATGTCCCCCAGTTGGGATCGCAACGCTAAATTGCTAGAGTGCCCCTCTAAAAGAGAAGGTCGACATACCACATTCCTGTCTGTATGGTAAACATGCAGCTGCAGGCAGCAGCTGGTTAGCTTAGCTTAGCATAAATACTGGGACAGGGGGAAACGGCGAGCATGGCTCTGTCCGAGGGTAACAACAACCATTACCTGTAAAACTCACAAATTAACACGTCATATTTTGTTAATTTAATCTGTACAGACACGACCAACAACCAACAATTCACCGTTTTACAGGAAGAGCATTTACCAAATTGTTGAACTATTCCTTTAAGGCAGCTATATCTATAACAAAGCAGCCCACTGTCTGATTTACTAACTGATAAAGTCAATCTTAAATCCAGGAAATATAGAGGGGAAAAAACGTATTTGTTTTCACCAAGACTAAATGCAGAACAGCATAATTACTGCACATTTAGACCAGAAGACTAAATGCTCTCTTTCTATTTACCATGGCTTATTTTATTTTAGATTGAGCCAGAATCACTTTTAGAAGAGACACAAGGACAAAGCCAAGACAAATCATCATCACCACCATCACACTTGAATAAATTATCTAAAAACATCTACAATTTTAAATCAGCAGCACACACCCAGTCATTGTCTTTACTTCCCAAAATAACATTCTAAAAACAAACTTTTTCCAGAAAACAAATATAATTACTGCCAGTAAAAGTTGATTTTAACCACTATTGCTTAGCAACTACAGCAAGCCTGCAGCATGTGACATTACTTGAGTATTCATAGAATTTAAGAGCTGTAAACAACACACTAGATACACAACGTCATCACACACTGCGGTAAAACTGACCAGGATCTTGCAGAATGATTTGTACTCCAGGTAGGTCAGGTGTTCAGCCAGTTCACAGGAATCAAGGTGGTCAAACAGCAGGGACATTTTCCTCTTTTTGGACACTGATGGGACACGCTGAGTCACCTGCCGCTTCCATTTATACGACGGCCTGAGAGGGACGATAAAGCACACAAAAGCTGTAGAATATGTTACGAAAAGTCTCTCGTTTTAGGTCGTTTGGATAAAAGCAACAACTAGCAAACTGTTTCTACCAATGCAGGATTTATTTATGGGAAGGACATTCCCTCATTAGCAAAACGTTTGGCTGCAGTAAATCACAAATATGCTCTACAAAGCCGTGTTCTTATGGGACACTAAAGGGAAGTTGAGGTCACACAGAAATGGCTTTTATTGAAAAGAAGTTGTTGACCCTGCATAGCGCAGCTCAGTGTCTGAGAACAGGCAATAGAAGGGCACGCTGACATAAACACCCACAGACGGAGACATTCATTCACACTGTCAACAACACCCACAGCTTTCAACAATCAATCCACTCACACACTGTCGAGGTCAATGAGCTGACTCTGGCTCGCGTTGCCTTCAGTGGACAAGAGGTCTTTAAAGTCTTTGATCTGGTCAGCCAGCTCCGGGCTCAGATTGAACTCTGCTGGAAATTCAGAGATCCAGTACCTGGAAGGCAGAACAAAGGGGTAAAAAGAGAGAACGATTATGAAAAGATACTGGAGGAGGATATACTTATATACATGTACATACAATTGTGAAACTAAGTTTGGGACCTTTCCATGGTTTAGTTGGTTTACATGATGATAAAAAGTGTACGTGTAGTTACTGTCAACATTCAATTGTAAACTCACAAACCCATAAATGTAGTACATCAAACCAAAGTTCAGGAAGAAAAGTTAAATAATAAATGACAGTTTATTACTTGACAAGGTGACATATTCCTGTTCGCCGCTCAGCAGTGCAGCTCTCCTCTTGAGATCTTATCTAAAGGTTAAAGTTCAACTTTGATGCAAATGTTCCTTTACAGACTATGAAAAAATCTCTTAAATCTCGTTAACATTGAACAGATTTAGAAGAAATAAAAAAGATAGATAAAAGACTGATCTTTCAGTCCGCAGCATGTAAAGTGATATTTGTAGACGAACACCACAGAATACATTGTACATCTCTGAGCAGAAAACAAAGGTGAAGGATACTTGAGCACTAGCTTCTTAGCCATGTCAGTTGAAGGGATGTACCAAGGGTGCATCATGAGAAACATGCGGACCACGGACTCATCCTTCAAAGTGCCCCTCTCATCTATCAGAAGAAAAATAAGATGTCACTCATCATCAGGAAGACACTCACGGGGCAAACATCACCTGCTATCAATTAGAGTGTATCTATTTCGGTAGTGAGTGTGTCAGTCATTCCCTGATCAACATTATGCACGACACCATACACATTTGTACAGAGGACATTTAATCCAAATTCCAACAAAACTGGAAGAATCGTTTGAAAGAAATAGTGTTCAAAAGACCAACCAAAGGCTTGGATGCTCGCTTCCACCAGCTCGTCCACCGCGGCAGACTGCTCCAACGATATGGACTCCATTGTTCCTTTCCTCGGTTTTTTCCCTCGGTTTCTCCCTTTTTTCGGTTTGACTCTCGTGCCTCTCGCTGAGCACAAAAGAAAATGAAGAGAAAGGATCAAAGGCAAAATAGAGTAATTGCTGTATGGAGCAAAGAGAGAGCAAATGAAATTCATAGTGGCTGTTGCTGCATATTGTGAATAGTTGTGTGGTCAGCTATTTTGCATACGGCTTCGCACCACAGGGACTGAGATAATCAGTGACTGTTTACACTAGATTTACAGTAGGGCTGGTTTAATGAGGATATCTGCAGGTCAATGCCATTCTCTAATTGATATGATGGTTTGGTTTGACCCAACAAATTCAAGGTGTCAATCTGCAAAACCTGCACTGAAAGTCGTTCTACTTGAAGGAGCACAATACTATAATATTGCGTAATAAGTCATTTAACTTTTGCTAATAATGCTAACCTGCTTTTACTCAACTAGGGTTCTGAATGCATCTAATTGATACTGAGATGAGCAAATGTATCATACAAATACTAATAAGGAAGTAGAATATGACAGTATGTAGACAGTTCAGCCTGCTTTGAGCTAAATGTGGCAAAAACTGATAGAAAGCCACAAGCACAATCAACAGGAAACCATTATTTATTATCGGTTCTGCACCAGTGCAGTATGTGTTGTACAACACAATGCAAACACATTAGGTATTAAAGGCATATTGGCAAATATTTGGACGTGCAAGATGGCATTTTGTCTTTCAGAAATAGGTTTAAAAAAGAAATGTATAGTGTATACCTGGTAACTTTCACAAGCTGTACACACACCTCTACACACATGCACAACATTCATGTTTTTACCCAGAGAAGTATGGAGTAACCTGAGGGAGTCTATTTCTGCTATAATCCTGGATGCATTTATTGTGTCTGAAGAAGTGAAATACACTAATCCTATCATCTATATCCATTACAGCACGATCTGGTGCTAAATTGGGAGATAAAAGAAGCCACCTGATGTTTGGTTCATTGCTGATAATGAAGGTAATGTTGAGGTTGTGCTTGAGTGACAAAGTTAGGCCGCACAATCGACAACATACCACGCTGCTGCTTCTACTAATGGCTCTTCAATGTTGTGGTTCTGTGGAGTAGTGTGAGAAGGGAGTGATGAGTGTGTGTGTGTGTGTGTGTGTGTGTGTGTGTGTGTGTGTGTGTGTGTGTGTGTATCTATTGTGCCTGACACAATGAAGCCTTCCACTGCGCTGTCTCTGCTGTGGGTGGGTGGACACACTCAATTACAGGCTTCACAAGCTGTCTCAGCCTCACACTTACACACACACACACATTTCTGCAGAGATGGAGGGGGGAAAAGAAAATACAGAGTGAGTGACTACAATAAAAATTGTGAACTTCAAATCTGTGCCTTTATAAAGGACATGGTCAGATCATGGAGATATACATTGTCAAGAAATGACGCACCACAATAAAAATGATGTGCTGTTGCTATACATAGACATTAAAGATCCTGTGACTATGCTGAGGTCCCCACAGGAAACACGTCTGAGCCGTAGAGCAGTAAGTCTGAAACCTCGAAAAAGCTGTGACATCTGGCTTTCAAAAAGAAAGAGCAGACCCCACTGCTCACATCTCATGAATATAAGCGTAAGCAGTCTATTATTGCCACAGAAGAATCATTATGAATGAGAGTCATTTAGATCTGAGCTGAAATGGATTTCTCTGAAACAAAGTGGGCATCTGTTTTGCTTCTGCATTTTTACCACTCGGATACAAGAACCTTCTGTATCCATCCCTCGTAAGCCGTAACACTGAACAAAAAGAGGAGGGGGTGATGCTGTGCCACCTGTGCAAAGGGTAAACCTGCTTTTGACAGTCTAGTCTGGCACTGCGGCACAGGCTGTGCCCGTCTTGTTGATGATACCATCTTGCTATCCATTCATCATCCTGCCAAGAGGACGCGACCCAGACAACAATTATCTCGATGCTTTAAGTAGAATTAAGAGACAGGTTTATCCTTAACAAGCTCCCCATCCTGCCTGTCTTGGAACTCTTTAGTATTTTCCCCACATGATTTCTGGTAGTGTTTCTATTGCGGTGAAGCGGAAGATTGATTGTTAGGTATAACACACACTGTGAGCGCTTTGGTGTCATCCTTGGTTGCCTGGTGACGTCGATCCAGGGCCATCGATCTGGCAGATTAGGGATGGGTTGGGGCGCAGCGGGGATGAAGGGAAATTGACAGGGGCCTGCTCAATCCTGGCCATGTGGAATCTGTAGTGTGCTGCTGGTTTAGTGGGCACTGAAAATGTCACATCCTCCAGCTTTGACACAGAAAGACACTGCTGTCCTTCTCCGTCTCACTATTATAGCCATAAATCAACATGAAAACTGTTACCATAATACCTGTAGTACATCCACACATTCCTTGTAAAAATTATAATACACTTTGGATGTTATGCTTAATCTACAGTTCTTAAATAGAGAGTATATATGTTCTATCCTTCTTATTAAACCCAGACATTAGAGGGAAACTGGCTGCATAAATCTTCAACACCTTTTCATGTCCTAAAATTGACACGAGCACTGATTGATGATGAGACACTGACTTGCACACAGATAATGATATCCATCCATCCTGCTATTGATATTCCCATGATGGGCTCATTTCCATGCTAGTAAATGCCCCGAGCTAATGCACAGTCTCCATATAGCCATTGATTTAGTTTTATTCCCTCCTCACTGGCATTTGGACAAAAAAAAAAACGAGTTTGATTGATGTCGCCATGGATAATGGTCACAAGCTAAAAGATGTGGACAAATTGAATCACTTGGATTAGCTTTTAGGCAAGCGCTGACAAATGCACACACAGTCCGTTCATTCTGCCTCACACAAACATGTCAAAGGGTCTATCTCCAGCATTATAGCCACTAGTGGCCGTACTGTAGGGATGGCAGTGTTAGTTGGTCAGTCCATCACATCGAACAAAGTGTACTGACTTTTCATTTGGATACATCTAATGTCATCTAGAGCATAGGTCTTCAACAGGGGGTCCGTGACCCCAAGGGGGTCCGCTGAGGTACTGCAGGGGGGTTGTGAAATTCTTTGTAGATAAAGCAATAAAAAAATATATAAAAAAATGTTTTGCTATGCGCATTCACATTCCCGCTGTACTTCGCGAAGGGTGGCGACACACACCTACAGTCAGAGACAGAGTGCAGGAAAGGAGAGGGGTGAACAAAAATACATTTGGGCCACGCGCCACGCACCCCCCCTGTTGCACAGACCTATTCAAGCCTCTTCTGTACAATATATACAGTAGGGGGTCCCTGCACCACGCTTCACCAGTTTGGGGGTCCTTGGACTGAAAAACGTTGAAGACCCCTGTCAGGTCAAAATGATTTGTCCAATACTTTGATTTATGATCAAAAACCTACAAAATAAGATAAGAACATGATAATCATATTACCTGCTAAACATCAGCATGATAGCATTGTCACTGTGCACATGTTAGCATGCAGATGTTAGCATGCAAATGCAATGCCACTGAGCCCAAGCAAAGGCGTACAGAGCCGCTGCTAGTCTTGTTAAAACCTCAATATATGAATATCAAACAAGCTGCAATACTTAAGCATGCAAAAAATTTAAAACAATGGTAGAAATTAAATTCTGAGAAAATTCTGATTATTTTTGTTTATATATTATCATATAAATATATTAAGAATTGTATTGTAATTGTTTTTTTTATTTAATTATTCATTATATAAAAATGTGTGATTGGGCTGAACATCCATTGATTATATTACATGAGAATTTGCATACTGTACATTTAGCATGTCATGGTATATAACCACATCCGAAAAATACTTTTTTATTATTATACAAGTGTGATATCTTCTCGGTCTCCTATTCACATTTGTTACTCCTTTTCCTATTTTTCCATGGATTTTACTTTCACTTCATCGATGACCATAGTTGTGCTAAGAGTGTCTGTTCCATCCTTCTATCATATGCTACAATAAGAAACTAACAACAACAAATCCAGCCTGGTGACCCACAGTGTAAAAGTAGTTTAAAGGCTGGTAGATGCAGACAAAAATGTTGTATATGGTAACTATAAAAATCTAATCTCTCAAATGAATTTGCTAATATGTTCAATAATAATGTATTGAGAGTATTTTGGACCACAGCTTCCAAAGTGAGGGATAGTAATCTGCACTTTTAGAGCTTTATCTCATCTTTTAATCATTGTGAGGCCATGTGGTTGAAATTACAAGACTGCAAAAACACATACAAACACCACTTCTTCATTTGATGCACACCCAAATCTTATCTCTTGCCCAACACCCACTAGTTTGTTTCAGGAAGTTGTAGCAAGGTTGTTGCATGATGGGACAGATATACTTCTCCAGAGGGGCTTACAGAGCGGCTGGTGACAGGCTCTATTTACAGACTGCAGGGTACTGAGAGCAGGAAGGGAAACGTTTCCTTTTCCCTGGACACGCAGAATGCCACATTGGTGGCGGCACACCGGCTGCAAACTGAGATTAGCAGCTACAGTTGCTCCTTAGGGACTGGTGGAGGAGGGGGGGGGTGTAAGGAGAAGGAATGGAAGATAAAGAGAGAGACTAGGAGGCAGGGAGAGAGCATACCCAACCTCTCTTCAGCCCAGTCAAATGGAAAGAGATTGTTGGCTGAAGAGGGAACTTCAAATGGGGAGGGAGAATAATGAAAAACCCAAGAGTATGAAAAAATGCATGCAGCTCGTTCTCATAGTCTTGCAATAACAGAAGAATAAGAAGAAAAATATGCACATTTCACAATGTGTTGCTGGGACATAACAGCTGCTTGAGTGTAATGTTTTATTACGTCCTGCAAAACGGAAAAAAAGTCACACATCCTGTTCCACATCTGGCACACTCTCATATCTCACGTCTCAACTTTCTGACTTCAAATGAAAAGTGTAACGTGTGAGACATAAAGGCATTGCTTCGGATTCCATGTGCTGTTATAATATCTGCCTCCTGCCCCAAAACACAACAATGTTTCACATTGTTTTTACTGCTTTGTGTTGAGGCTTCCTGCTCAAACTTCTGTCGTTTTGCCAGATGTGAAAGTTTGCTTCATAACAAATACCGGAAGGGTGTGTTGGTGTGTGTGAAATGTGGAGAGTGTATCAGTACTTCTTTTTTTTTTTTCTTTTTTTTACTTGTTACAATCTCATACGCAGTGGGGTTTTCTCTACATTAGAGGATTTTCTTACAGTCAGTTATCTCCCTGACACACGCTGTGACATGAGTGAAGGCTGAGGTCACATAGTGTATTGTGTAAAAGAGATAGTGATATATCAGCTTTTGCAATATAATATTAGTTTGTTTCTGATGAACCAGGCCACCCCTGCTAACCGTCTAATAATAACAGTCATTTTCTACTTTTCTGCAATGCTGATGTCAGGAATCTCACTTCCTGTTGTTACAGAGTGTTTCAACTTGGGGGAACAAATTCTATGAAATGACTGTACAGTAAATCAATTATCATGTTTGCAAGAAGAATGCATTTACCAGATATCATATTTTTTTGTTGGGAAAAACATGAATTATGGAAAAAGTTATAGATTGCTTGACAATTTGTACTTTAAAAGCAATGGTTTGATATTTCGGAAAATACCTTTATTATTATTTATTTATTGGACATACCAGGAAAAATTCACAAGCGCACTCTAGGAGGTGAGATCCAAAAACACGCCTGCAGTTACTGCTTATCGCCATAGGTGCCGCCACAGAGAATGAAACAGAAAACTTCGAGTAACTTTAAATTAGTTTATCTTAGCAGTTTTTCTTATCTTTAAGCTAGAATATTTTGGGAAATACACTTTTCGCTTTGCTGATGAGAAATATATGAGAAGATTAAAACCACTCTCATGCCTGTAGCTAGAGCCAGCAGCTGGTTAGCTTAGCACACAGACAAGGGGAAACACCTAGCCTGGCTTTCTCCAAGGGTAAGAACATTTTATATCTGCCTAACATTTTA
The DNA here is from genome assembly GCF_900634415.1 of Cottoperca gobio. Lineage (NCBI taxonomy): Eukaryota > Metazoa > Chordata > Actinopteri > Perciformes > Bovichtidae > Cottoperca > Cottoperca gobio. The sequence goes on along the minus strand of NC_041372.1, from coordinate 5,790,740 downwards.
TATCTTGTGTGTTTAATCAATACAAAAACCAAGAAAACCAGTGACTTCCTGGAGTCTCCGACGGTTTCCTAATAAACCTCTTCTAAGCTAAGCTAACAGCTGCTGGCTGTAAATTCATATGAGAGTAGTATTAATCTCTCTCATCTAATTCTAGGAAAAATAGTGAGCAAGCATATTAACCATAATGTTAAATTATTCTTTAAACAGCAAGCTACAATTAAGTTGCCCGTAGGTACCAAAGGCCCACCCTCCACGCAGAAACACGGAGCTGCATTCATTTTCACAATTCAGGGCACACGTTCATCTGGAGACTAATTTGTGCGTTGCAGTGTTTATCTGCTTCATTTCCTCCTGCCTGTCAGTGCTGTGCTCCAAAAACTATTTGGTGGTTTCATGCAACAGTCATTCTGAACCAGTTTCATGTTTTGTGTGTATGCTAGGAGTTTCACATTCACCCAGCCAGCCTCTTAATTACCCCTGCAGGCTTTTTTTAAATAGCGTTAGCCCTGGCTAGTTCCTGTTTAAGCATTCTTTCCTAAAACAGCCTGCATCCCTGAGCAGACCCCACAATTTCCTGCCGTCAATACACCATTCATTATGCACATTCAGATAAAGATCCTGAAAACAGTATGAAAGCAGAAGTAAGGAAATTAATGCACTTTTTTAAAATAGCAGTTGCAGTATACCGCAGGTGTTATACAAATACATTTCGATTCTCTTTCTGAAAGTGAGGCACGCCTAATACCTGTAGCTCAGAAGGATGCCAGTCGACTAAAACATCAACTAATCATGGTAATGCAATCACTGCTAATTCACTGCCTCACATAATCACTACACAATCTTAAATACGGCTGCCAGTGAGTTTCGATCCGCCCTCCCACCAGGCTCATCCACTACTGTGTTTCCCCCCTGACTGATTTAATCCAGCCACAGTGTGATTTATAGCTCTTCAGATCCTTTCCCTCAATAGCTACCTTCCCCTCCTAAGTCTCCCACTCCTCTGCTGTCGCCTCTCTTCTGCATTCTAACCATGCCTTTAAAGGTGAGGAGAGCAGAGTGCATTGACATACTGACATTTTACAGGGTCTTTGCCCTTTCATGGGAGCTGAAGAGGTGACAGAGGAACACAAAGATCCCAGAGGGACAGAGAAAGAGTACAGATGACTATTTTCCTAGACTGAACCATTGAGAGAAGTCTAAAAGTGACCCTGTTTGCATTAAGAGATGTCACATCTACTCACAATTAGATCAGTTATTGACATAATGTTACAATCACTGTTGTCCTGCCAAGTTAGTGGAAGTCAAACTAAATCTGGGACCAGCTCCGACTATGCTGCATGTCTTTAAATGATCTTGTCTGGTGTTTAAAATCATTATATAAAAACAAACACTAGTTCAGAAGAAGAAACTTATACATTCTGTGTGCAGTTATTGTAGAACCACTGTTGTCACTTGCACCAGCATGTAATCTGTGAGAGGTTGATTCAGGTAATTAGGAGTGTTGCACAGGGACTGTGGAGGAATTGATGAAAAGTGAGATAGAGAAGGCAGTGGACAGAAGTGCATAGGCCGAACACCCGAATGATGGCAAACATCCAGCACACGTGTCTGGCTATACTGCTGCTCCTGTGTGCTCTCTGTAAAAATAAATAATAATTTCTCCTGTGTTGGTTGAGTTTTGTTTCCCTCTTCCTCACTATATCCCTCTGCTCTGCCTTAGTTTAGCTCCTTCCTCCTCCTCCTCCTCCTCCTTCTCCCAGCTTTGTTGTTCCTTTGGCATAAAACAGCAGCCATGCACAATGGATCCAATTATAGTTTGGCTTTCATGATAGTGCAACACTGCTGCAGGTTGAGGTGGCTGGAAGTGATGCTAAATATCAAGGGTGGCCGCTCCAGAGGCCTGAAGTAATTGCACTGCGGCAGCGGAGTAAAGAAAGGAGAAATAGAGATTTTTTTTTATCTCTTCTTCTTGATTTTACCACTATGCTGAAGGCACTTTTAATCCTTGAAATCCTTTCCTTTTTTTAAAACGCTAGATCTTTGCATGTACCACTTCACTGTATGACATCATAGGCCATGGGTTACATTGAGGTAACTTCTGATCAAATAAGCCTTGCTCTGATGAAATGGACCTTGGATAAATTGTTTCTTGATTTGTGCATTGGGGACAGATCTGTCCACCATATATGATGGCTGATGTTGGTGGCTTCCACATTTGCATTCTCTGAATCAGATGCTGATCTCGATGTGCAAGTGCACACAAAGCAAGCTTGTCCAACACTCAAAATAGGTACGGTTAATCAGCAACAGGCAGCTCCGGCCAAATCAACCACATTGAAAAACAGTAAAGTGACTTCTCTGCCTCCTACAAGGATGTGACAGGCTGCAAAATCAGAGCTGCTAAGACTTTCACATGTCCAGAGAGGCAGCCAGTCACAGCTTACAACTAAAATCCCACAGCTCTGACATCAAAACATGGGTGAATAAAGCAGGGGTGAAGGATAAGTGAAAACATTGCAGAGCAATTAATCAGCAACCCAGGCAGTCAAAGATGCCTCCTAATCCCTGCTGCTTTGAGGGCGGTGGGAGAAAATCACCTTGAATCATTGCAATCAGACAGCTGTGGCCTGTGTAGAACAGGTAATGAGGCGGCTGGTAGAAGGAAGTAAGCTAGATAAGTCTGACCTCTCACTCTTTTTTTATTTAGCAGCCAAGGCTGATTTACAATGAGCTGAGATGTGGCCTCCAGTGTTACTCTCTCGTCGAGGCAAATTCTCATCAGCAAACAGGTGTGTGTGTGTGTAATGGTTATGAGCTGCCAGGATTCTTGAAGTTAGTGTCCGTGCCATTTGATGGATACCTCAACAAGTTATCTTCCTTCCACCCCTCCTCTTCCCAGATAGGTTAAGCCATAACTTTCCAAAACACTTTTGTTTACCATCATTCCCCCCCCCCCCCCCCCAGCCAAAGCAGGATAAAGACCCTGCCGCTCCCTCAATCTAATTTTAGAAATAGGCGTTCCTCCATCCTCCTCTACTCTGCTCAGTGTTTCGACTCTTTCTGTTAATAACTGTGCACTGACCTGTTATTTTAATGAGTTCAACTAGTAGACATAATTGGCAGCTGTGGGATGCAACCCATGTCTTCCACAAATCTGATCACAACAGAGTACTTTTTCAGAACACAAAGTGCAAAGCACACACATGACTCCCGAATGACTCTACATGAAATTCTAACATTGCTGTGGCTGATGATGCAAGAAGACAAGTCCTCCATAATCGTGTCTACTGTTGCAATACAACAGTACATGTTCAAACAGATGTAGCCTTTATCAAGTGATCAAATAACAGCAGCCACGCAATATTACACTGTGGTAGGTTTATCTTTGAATATAAGTGCCTGACCAGACGAGAAAGAAAGACATTTGAAACCCACCTTGCGTAAAAATCTCCAGTGGCCTCAGTTAACCAACATGTAAGTTATGACACATTTCTTACCTTTAGAGTTTGAAGTGTCCCATGCTCTGAGAGAGGAAGGCGACAGGTTAACAGTTGCGTAGTGAGTACTGAGAGGAAAAGCGTTACATCACCAGCACCACCGAACTCATAAAGCCTGTTTGGCTGCGGAGTGGGAACACCGGGTCCTGCAGAGAGACGCGCCGATGATCGAAAAAGAAAAAGAAGTCATCAGAAGAGATGCATTCGGATCCCTCTTCGGAGTTGAAGCTGGCGGTTTTTTGAATGGCCTCTACGGGGAATCTTTCGGTACATTAACCCTACAGTGCGCACAAGTCATCTCCTGGCGCGTTCGGAAGCGAGTTATGGATGTGATGTGTGTTGGTGTATCAGAAGCAGCTGGACCGCGTGCCAGCCTTCTGCTCATGTATCCAGCTGTGGAGCAATAACGCTCACTGCAGAGCCACAGTCCCGCCTGTTGGTAGTAGCACAGCAACACCACAGTCTGCACATGCTTGTTGTCTACGAGCTGCATCATTACACAACATAATCATTCATCATTGTCTTGGCTGATCTGGGATGTCAAAGAGTCTTGTCAGTCATAGACATGCCATCACTTCCAGTTGTGCTTCCATTTCATACAACTCATATATTTTAACATTGTATCGAGTGTTCACGTGCATTTGGCTGGATGACACTTGTTTAATTTCAGTAAACAAGAGACAGACAGCTGCTGCAGTGGCAGAATAATATATTATTAATTAACAAATGTATTTTTTAACTGCATGACAAGTACAGAAAATATATTCATATACATATAAAGACAAATTAAGGGATACAAAATAAAATAATAATAAAAAACATGAACATAAAATAAATGTACATAAAACATGTATATATATATATATATAGTTCCATTTCTTTCTTAAAAATAGAAATGGTGGTTTAACTTTAGTTTAAACCAGAGATCATAGTGAGGTTGATAAGAAAATATTCATTCTCATGCATTGCGTTGTACCTTATCCTAACAAAAAATATTTGTTTACAGTAAAAATACATATTACAGATATTATTTTACAATATGTACAGATATCTTACCACAGTTTACGGGGCTACCTTCATGATAGGGGTTTGCTCCAGGTTTGCTCCCTTCATATGTCACATGTTGCGTTCAGGTTATGCATGATTAAGTGAGTGATAATCGTAAACATAGAATCCAGTGTGTCATTTAAGAATGTCAAATATACTATTGTTTATTTGATGAAAAGTAAAACACTGATTTGTTTAATGACATTTCAAAATAAGTTCCATTGCTGAGGTGTGGAAAGTAGAGTAATACCGTAATCACACATCCCTAAAGAGTGCAAGCACTCGTTCAACAAGCTCTATCAAATTGGAATTGCTATATATCCGACAGCATTTGAAAGCAGCACCGTAAAGTACTGCTCTTACCAGGAAGAAGAGGATAACCACCAAGACGGTAGGCAGCTTGGTGCCACCATTACCAGGCAGGTAACTTTCTGTAAAGTTGACTGTTTATGAAAATGCTGTGTCACCAATCAGACATCATAGTAAAAGAGTACGCTCAACTGGAGTGACATAAAAAATAATGACGTCTGTGGATTGTTTTTTATTGTCAAATTACAGTAGTTTCATTCTGTATTTAGCAAAACATTCGTAAACTTATGCATATTGCATTTAGAGTTTAAGAGAATTTCATACACGTAATATAACTTTTTAAAATGTGTGTAGGCTACGTGATATTGAGAATATTCTGAAAGTAAAACTGAAAGTATTTATCACGGTAAGTCATTGTTAAATAAACACATCGCAACTTTCTTAAAGGGCTATACACTGATTTTTCACAGGGAATGCAGGGACATCAGCAAAGGTGTAGGCGTCCATAATAAAATTACAAGACACTATTTTGATTTTATTATGGGGGAAAAAACAGGCATTGCCTTTCTTTTTGTGATGTTAGATTCTTTTTTCTTTTTTTCATTCATCTTTCATGTTTTGAAATGTACAAACAGACCTGCATTTGCAATCCTTTCTCAACAGCAGTCTGGTTTTTCTATGGGATCCACCTTCTTGAATAATACAGTAACAGGGTTGAAGAGGCAAAGAAAGGAGAAAATAATTTCGTCCCACGCAACAGCTGCAACATCTGTTTACCAGAATGAACAGCCAGGAGGTGGGGGAATTACTGGAGGAGTGCCTCATAGCAGTGGCATCTCGACAGTCCAGCCAGCCCACTGAGGCAGAGAGGCTGAACCACTGTAGCTGCAGAGGTCAGACACATGATGGTGCTATTTGTTAAATGTTTAATTTGGCATGGGAGGAAGTCAGATTGGGATTTGGGTAAAGAGATTTGTTTGTGGAATTACGCTCACATAAAATCCACACACATGGTTTGTGTTGAGAAGGATAAACAAAGGCATTCTTTACAAATGCTCAACGAATCCCTCATGTAGTTGGCATGAATTTGAGGGAATTTCCATTTGTTTTCGCTAATGCTTTTTTAGTTGTGCAAACTCATTCTAAACCTCGCTCTAAACTCGGTATGATCCAGTCCCTGTTCCTTCAGTTCCCACACATAACACGTCTCTACCAAAGCAAAGGACTGAAAAGTAAAAAAGAGACTAATCATTCAAGTTTATCAAGTATTGTCCATTTTATTCACACTTGGGGTTTCAACGTTTTTAGGCCTGTTGATCTTTGCACTGCCACACACTTTTGTTTGGATTTATGAAATTCCATGTATTTTCTGTAGACTCGCTGTGTGCAGAACTGGCCTCCCTCCTGCAGGAGGCAATGGAAATGAAGTGGCCCTTTGTGCCGGAGAAGTGGCAGTACAAGCAGTCGGTCGGTGCCAATGACAAGACCAACCTCAGTGACCTCATCAGCAATCACCTAACTCAGCTATTGGTAACAATTACTCAGTTAAGTAATGGTTTCTTTGTGGTGTTACTGAAAACAAATATTCAATAAATATGTTTGCTGTATTGCCAGGCTGTTCTAAAGGCTTCCATCGTGGCTCAGGAGGCACGCACGGCACTGGCGGTGGTCTTTTTAGTCGACCGCTTCCTCTACTGGACAGACGAGTCCAGCCGACTGCTGAAGATCACCAAGCTGCTCCACAAACGCCACCCAGACACCTCTGTGGCCCCTCAGCTGGTCATACGACAGGCCAGAGTCTACATTAACTCTGGTACAGTGAGGGGTGGGGTTGAGTGTACTTCATTACTATTCCTAGTTTTGTGGGAAGCTACTGGCACTAAAGTGGGTGGACGAGTAACACTTTATACATCATCCTAATATTTTGTAATAAATAATAAAGTTTTTGATGCAAACTCATAACATGGGAATGTGAAAAGACATCTTTACACATCGTCTATTTGTTGTGTGGTTGTGTTATACAGAGCTGGATAACATTACAATCATCTTCCCTACAGGCAAACTACAGAATGCAGAATACATACTGGGCAGTTTGATTACCAATAGAGGGGCCACAGGTAGGTGCTTTAATTGCCTTTAATAATGTATTGTGTTGTTTTCTTTACAAGCTAAATAAAAGTAAAATCTTTGTTATACAGGTTCTTGGGTGTACCACTCTGAAAGTGACAGGACTCTTGTGCAGGCAGTTAGTGTTCAAGTGCGTGGAGTGATTTTGCAGAAGCTAGGTAAGATCTTTTTCTCTAAATATGCACCACTGTCTACATGTGTGTGTCTCCGGCAGTTGCGTCAAAGTTTCACTCAACACTGGCCTTGAGGAAAGTGCGACGGTCATGTGAGCTTCTGTAAAGCCTGGACGTTGTCATTGTGAAACATTCTCAGTGTTGTCACAGTAATTAACCTTGATCCGTGTCTCAAACAATGCCATGTTGGGTCCTTGAATTTGTGTAAAGTGGGCTTGAAAAGTCCTTGAGTTTGATGTTTATGAAGGTGTGGGAACCCTGATGGCTGTTGTTTTGCTCTGTTTCAGGCCTGTGGCTCGAGGCAGCAGAGCTTATCTGGGCCTCTGTGGTTGGCTACTATGCACTTCCTCAACCTGATAAAAAGGTAGCCCAGACACAACCACAATATTGCCATCAGAGTTGCCATATTATGAGTTTGTAAGCATGCTCAATATCCACACGGTTATAAACCTCTTGCTCTGCATTTCTGAATATTTTACAGGGCATTGGATCCTCTCTGGATATACTGGCCAACATATTGGTGTCTATGAATGAGGATGATTACAATGCTTTTAGGACTAATCCAGATATTGATTTGGTAAGTCTGACTGATATAACAATGTTTCTTATATTGTTGACTTTGTATAATTTCCTGACTGTGTCTGACTGGTTGTTTGGAGCAGTCTCTACTTGGGGACTGGAGTCATCGTCTTCTTTCAGCAGCCCAGGCAGCTAAGATGGCGGTGATATACACCCAGTTCACTTCACTCTATGTGTTGACCACTGTGGTGAGTTGTTCTATTGTGGCAGTTGACATAAATCAGGGGTTTTCAAAAACACTTCTGAAGAGGTTTAAATGGTACTTATTGATGGCTGCTTAAATGATTCTTCTGCTTCTCTCGGACATCTTTTTTTCTTCTTCAGGTAACTCAAGGGACCTGCTTGTTATCGTACAGTTTCTCAGTGGAGTGCCCTGCCTCTCAAAGGCAGTCTTTCCTCCTGCAGGCTAGAGAGGCATTTGCAATCGGCCTGCTCACCAAAGCAGATGGTGAGCTGGTCACCAGCAAGCAGGAGCTTCTCACCTTCCTGAAGGCTGCCTATTCTCTCACTGTCACTCACAAATGGCTTGGCACTCCTACGGAGGTTGTGGCGCAGGCAACTCAAGCTTGCCAAAAAGCTTTAGCAAATTTCTATGATTACTGCAATGCAGATACCCATGACAAAGACAGCCTCTGTGCTGAAATCATGCATCTGGTCGCCCAAGTCAAGCTTCTTTTGCGAGTGGAACCTTTCCATAATTCAGACAAGGGGTCTTTTATTCCCGACAGCTACAGAAACATCAGAGACACATTGGTCAATTTCACTCTGGAAGGTTTCGCCAAGGTGATGCAGAGATTCCAAAAGTATCATGCATTACTGTGCGAAACGACCAACACAAACTGTAAGGGGACCAAAGATGGGGGGAGGTCATGTATAACTGCAGTTGGGACAGCCGATCGGTACACTCGGCACAGAATGTAACACTGAGGCCTGCAAAGTGTCACCCAAAGGAGAGGAGCCACAACAGAGAGGTTCAAATTCATCTGCTGTGCACCCACCTCGGAAGTCGGACCTGTGTACCACTCAGGGAAGCACAGATGATGGCTCTTCATGGCAGAACTTCTCCTTGAGTAGTTCAGGGTTTCCTAGGCCCAGCAGCAGCAGCGGCTTCACAGGAAGTAAGGCAGTCGAACGTGAATCAAATGCACACAATCAGAGCTGTCTGACCACTGAGGTTAATGACGATAGGTCAGACAGCATGCTACGATCCGCTGATGAAAACAAAAAGCGAGACTTTCAGGGTTGCACCTCTGATGTCAGTTCTCAAACGGTTCCGAAAGCCGCAATAGTCGCCACTTCCTCCTCCAATGCGAGTGGTGATTCAGAGAAGTTTGAAGTGATACAAGCTGGAATAAAGACACAGAGCACTGAGGATTGGATGACTGACGATGGTGTGGCGCTGAAACCGTCAGTAGCTGAAGGAGCAGCACAATCCTTATCCAAGCTTGCTCTCAGAACAACCTCCAGCTCGCTTAGTGACAGTTTCAGTTCCAAGTCGTCATGGGAGAAAATTTCAGCTGACCTGAACTCCCCCACAAACGGAAAACCTCAGCCAAGCTGTCTTTCAAAATCAGGAACCGGCCAAAGCAGATGGTCACCAGGGTCTGATGGGAGTTTCTTGCTCTTCGAAACTCTTGATTCTAAAAGCAATGATTCAGCACATGATCCCACACACAAAAAACAAACATCGGGATGGAAATTCAGACCTCTGGAGAGCCTTAATGTTGACCCAAAAATTGTGTGTGCGTCCACTGAAATCTCCCCAGAGAGCTCATTTGAGATGCTGGAGGATCATCAAAGTGGACACCAACGCAGTGAAGTTCTTCCTTCAGAAAACATGACTGTACCTCAGATGACGAACCCCTTGTGCTACAGCTGCCTTCAGCACAGCACCGCAGCTGGTGTCGTCCCTGAGAGTCAGTATTTGTTGTCGCAGCAGGATTACCAAGCCCTACTGGCTGGAGTATGCAATGAATGTCTGCTTAAGAGACTTCACAGTGACAAGACACAATTCAAACCCAAGACACAGAGAACTGCCCACAGTAAGTTAAGTCCAAATCATCAGTACATCTTTTTAGCCACGCTTGACCATTTGTATATCAGTTACTCACACAGTTACCCTGAATTATTGAAGAACAAAAAATCGGTCTTGTTGAATTGAAGTAAATGGGGTCCCTGTTTAACTCATTCGTGTTATATATCCAGTCATGTGCTTAACACTACCTAAACATATGCATTTTCGCTAAAACCTTACACTTTCAAACTCGCACTGACTTTTTATATGGAAGTGTTTATAGTTTTCAGCAAAAACGCATGTGTTTGGGATGCAGTGAGCATATGACAGACGGATGTTTTGATATAGTTTTGCTGTCGTTAAACCCGGCATCCATTTGCTTCAATTCCCCAAGAATTTTCTCAGTTTTTTTATTCTTTATTTACCGTGGAGACGTGCAAAAAAAGGTTTTCTTCAGAGAATTTGAGGTAACACGGAGTGAGTATTTGATTGCTTGTAACTAATCTCTGCATGTCATCTCTATTAGGTGCTCTTCATTTAAAGTTCTCCAAAGCCACAGGGCTGTGGACAGCCAGGGAGACGTGCGTTTACATCGGGGAGCCGATGGGGATGAAAGGCACGCAGAGAACGACGATATGGGTGCAGTTTTTACACCAGGAGGAAAAGCTAAGCAGGTATGCGGCTCCACAATCTAGGCACAACCTGAACAAGATGACTTTAAGTCTCACTTTGTCTGTGTATTTATGTCCTTAGTTATGTGGGCAAAGATTACTTGAAGCCAAAGGAGATCCAGTTTCACCTGAAAGATGTGGAGCGACAGATGACGGCCCAGTACTATGTGACTGAATTCAACAAGAGTCTTTACGACAAGGAAGTCATGGCTCAGATCTTCTTCATTCCCTCGGAAGCGCTACTGGTGAGGCCAATCATCAAATACATGCAGAAAGGTTTACTTCATTTACTAGATGTGTCAGATGGCAGAATAGTGTAGAAAAGCCTGCAGCAGCCTTGTAGCAGTGTCGGTTGAAGTTTTAATTTAATACCCTAATGCACCATTCAGTTGTCAGTTTACAGCTAGAAATATCACTCTCGTGACTTTAGTACGGCCAATATGTTGTTGGTAATTAGTCTAGGATGTACTGAGAATGGGAAATTATGGTACAAATGATATCTTAGGGGTGAGTATTCTCTTAATGGCCTCTGCACTTCCCTGAATGTACTGGCCCAAAGAAAATGTTATCTAATGTATGGATTAAATTGACCCTTTTGCCCTAAATACCATTTACCTGTAGAGACATCATAAAGCCATTGAATTACAAGAGAAAATTTTACTACACAGCCATGTTAATAAATTGCGTTAATGAGACATACTTTAAATAATTCCCTCCTGTTTTCTGAACTTGTGACTAGATCCTGAATGGAAATGAGATTGTGGGCTGTCTAACAGTGGAGCCCTACATGCTTGGAGACTTTGTCAAACTGACCAACAACACTGGAATTAAGGATAAGAGTTTCCAGGCTACAGAATACGGCCTCGCCTTTGGACATTTTACCTACCTGCTCTCTGGCTGCCAGGAAGTTGTTGTAGACCTGCAAGGTGTGTGTGTGTTAGTGAAGACTTATGGTGCATTCTTGTTATTTGGGAAAGTTTGCGCTTCTTCCTAATGTAAAAACAAAACAAAAAAAGTGTTTTTAGTTGTGAACAACTCCTTCCTTTTTTTTCACAGGGTGGGTGACAGCCAATGGCAAAGGGCTGACCTACCTCACTGACCCCCAGATTCACTCCACCAAGATCCCCAAAGGCCCCTCCAATTTTGCTGCCAGAGGCCTCAGGTACTTCCTGGAAGAGCAACATGGACTGGAGTGTAATGGCATTTGCCAGCTGCTCAAACTACCTCCAGTTGTCAGACAGCCACATGCTTTGCCTCAGACACTTTGAGGAGTTGCCCCGATGTGGAGTTTCTGTGTATGAGTGTGTGTGTATTCCCAATTAGGGGAAATTGTATATATATATATATATATATATATATCTTTTTTATCTTATAAAACATGAGTAACATGCCATGGATGCAAGTTTCTGAAACTTACAGGTTTACATAATTTAGCCAAATTGACCCCAGTTTCAATTATTACAACTGATATCAATGATGTATTTTTAGCTACGTGGTTCTGATAACCTTAGACACACTACATCAGGGGGTTAAACACAGCGTTGCCAGATGTACGATAATTATTGTATTTGTTCCATCATTTTGCCCTCAAAATGCGATCAATAAAAAGTTCCATAATGTAAGTACACATTTAAATTATGAACATATCTGGTGATTATTTCTCCACAGGGTTAAAACTTGGACTCACTTTTCGGATTGGTCAAGTGCCTGCAAAAGCTGAATCATAAGCCAAAACAAAATCGTACATTTTGTTCACAAAAACTTCCAAAAATAACATATGATTTACTGCCACAGCTAAATTGTACTTCAGTGTGGTTTCAATTGTAATGAATAATAAAAAAAAAGAATACAATGTTTTTGTAATGAATCACTGTCTCTTCACTATGTGACTGGATTGCTGTCTAACTGGATTGGCTGCACACATGTGGTGTTGACTATGTGTTGCAAAAGTGTATATATAATAACCTTGTAGACATTGCCAACATCAGAAGTGACTTTCATAATGTGTGTAAGCAGGTTACAAATGAATAAGATCTTTATTCAGACACAATTGGATTGTGATTGCACAAGCCCAATACAAACACAACAAGGTTGATACCCTGTAGCTTCTGCTACTCTTCTATTATTACTTAAGATACCATAGTTCAGTCAGGTGACGGTTGTGAAGCGTTTGTTCAAAATTTCCAATTCTGATAACTAAGAATGGTTCTGCTTTATTCCCCTTTAACCCTATCACATGGGTGTACGAGTGTTGCAATAATGAAGGAGAAAATGAATTATTCCTTTCTTATATATACAGTAAAACTGCATGATTGCAGGTTACCTATAGTGCATTACCTCAACCTTTACTGTGTCAAATGTAAATATTATTATTATCAAATGGGAAAACACCATTGTGAATGTATAAAGCAATGCTGTTATATCAATGATGCGCTCAATAGATTAAACCAGTGCCGTGGATTATTATGTGACTAGCAGGTTCTCACACACCTTCACATCATATGACACTGATGTAATTCATGAACTTTAAGTGCATGTGATCCTCCCCTCCATTTTGCCAAAATCCAGTTCAGGGTTCATTAGCCTCCGCCTTCAGTGGTCACAAACAACATTCTTTACCCCTGACACACTGCGCACAGACCTCACACTCCATCTACATACAAAACTTAGTGTAATGTATTTTTGCAAAATGTATTTGAAACTTTTTACAATATTCCTTAACAGTTACACGCACACTCGTCTGTCCTCCATGAAAAATATTAACCAGCCTATAGTGAACATGAAGTAGAGCAGGTGTCATGAGAAGAGGGATGTTATTGCCCTTATGGCCTTTTATCTGCACGTGAACATGATGACCCTTTTCCCTCAAGTGTATGACTTTAGTACTACGGTTACAAATAAAACCTGGAAGGAGGTCTCTCTCCGGGAGCCTCAGTGTCCGTATTTATAAGGAAGTGACTGCTTGTTCAAGCACCAGAGTGTTTGTGGCTGCCTGACAACAGGAGCGTGAAAGCCATAAGTATGATACTCTTAATACTATCGTGCCTCCTGGCAGGCTGCCTGGCTCAGAAGCCTCACCCATGCTGTAAGTAAAAATAACAGAGAGAGAAAAGTGATTGTGTTTGTTGTCATTTCTCTTATTTCTTATGCTATTTTAGAATGTGTGCATTGTCAATCCCATTGCTTACTCTCACAGGGATCAAGCTTATTTATTTACTGTGTCAATTGCAATGCGATGTTATAATTTCACACATCTTTTTCAATAACACAGCAAGTCCTCCTCTTCTTACCGGAGCCCTCTCTATTGTGAGTATTTATTTTGTGTTATATGAGCGCCGTGACGCAGGACCTGAGCAGAATGACTAGGCACAATTACCGTATTTTCCGGACTATAAGGCGCACTTAAAAGCCTTTAATTTTCTCAAAAAGCGACAGTGCGCCTTATAATCCGGAGCGCTTTATATATGGATTAATTCTGGTTGTGGTTACTGATCACGAAGCGATTTTGTGTGGTACACGGCGCTCTGTCAAAATGTTTTAGTACGACTTTGGTAAACTACAAAGCCACACCGCTTGCAGCATTACGGCTACCGTAGTCCGCGTCGCGGAGTAATACATACTGTGCTTCACCATAATATTACAGTGTGTGTGTATAAGGACCCCAAAATGGCACCTGTCAAGAGACACGCTTACGACGCGGACTTCAAACTCAAGGCTATCAGTCACGCAGTAGAACATGGGAATAGAGCAGCTGCGAGAGAATTCAACATTAATGAATCAATGGTACGGAAGTGGAGGAAGCAAGAAGATGACCTGCGCCAAGTAAAGAAGACCATTTCGCGGTATCAGACTGTTTTTTTTACGTGTTACAACTGAACAAGGTTGGGAGTTATTGTGAATACGCTCATTAACGTTTGAACAATGTTGAGTTATTGTGAACACGTTTAATAAAGTTTGACTGACTTATCTGACTGTTTTGTTTCGCTTAATGCGCCTTATAGTCCGGTGCGCTTTATATATGAAAAAAGATCGAAAATAGACCATTCATTGACAGTGCGCCTTATAATCCAGTGCGCTCTATAGTGCGGAAAATACGGTACAATATGTGAAAGAGGAAGATGTAAACTAACATGACCTTTCTCCAGTCCACACAGAAGGAAAATTTGTGGATTTATGGCAAATACCTGTACGATGCACTGGGAGAACGGGTGCGGGTCATGGAGTTGGGGACTTATGAGAATAAGTCATTCACCTATGACGCTCTTATGCTCTACAGAGAGGTGACCAAAGCATTGACATGAACATTCAAAAATATTTATTTTAGAGTGCAGTCGCTTCTAATCAGAAGTGAAAACACAAAGAAAATAATTGTATTAAATAGTGGAGCAAAGCTAGGAGTATAAATTCAAGTTCTGTTATTGTTTCGATCAAAAAAGGGATCCATACAAAAAGGAAATACAGCACATCATTTAAGAGTTGCTCCACAGAGGTGCAGTCTTACATTATTATGGGAGTTCAAATTGTATGTGGACCTTGCAAATGATTAACATGTGGAGTCCTTTTATTATTTCATCAAGAAAACCATAATCTTTAATGTTTATGTGTTAGAGTTTACAATAAGGGCATTTATATCCAAATAAAATCAGGTGTAGTAGTTATGTTGTCATGTGAATGTGCAGATTTAAGTGCTTTAAGTCATGTAACATGACGATTGTAGGTGTTAGAGTAATTGTATCAACTTGTTCTACAGTATATGGTGCCTTTTAAAAAAAGAATTGGGACACCTTCCTTGTTCTGCAATTTGTGTTTTTCCATGCGCATGCAGATTAGACAAAAGAATCACAGAAGGTCATGTGCTACAGCGCACCACATGACTGTCTAGTTACTCTACCTGGTCCCTCCCTCTCACCCTGAATGGATAATATTTGAATTATTTAATTATTATGTATAGGTGTCAAAATAAGTGTGAAAGAAGAAAAGTCTAATTATTCAAAAATAAGCATCCTCATCTCATAACTTTCATCCATCAGGGTACCGTGTATGAGATTTACAAGCATAACCGTACATGCAACAAGAAGCCTCTGAAGAGAGACTTCCACCCAATGGAAATCCCAAAAGATGCGTCTCTGCTGGGCCAGGTTATTCTGGGCAGCTCGTCTGGACCTGGACAAGGACTCCTGGTCAACACTTGGACGGGAGATATGCCCGACAAAGCAGGTCAGACAGCACGTAATGGTTAGAACTGCATTAACTGTCTATTCATCCATCTGAGTTTATTAACACATTTATTTTCATCTCCGACCTTACAGGGAAGTTCCTGAGCACAGTCACTGAATTCGGTTGCATTCCTGTCACCTCTATGGTCCACACTGACCTGTTTGGATGGATGATGATTAAGTTAGTGCACATTTACATCAACACTGTAACAATCATTCTGTAGGGCAGAAAGGACAGTGTGATGGAGACAGGCCAAGTGATCGTTATGTCATGGTCTTTCTGTTTTCTAGCTACTTCGACAACGTCATTGGGATTCTGGAGCCTGGTCTGCTCAACCCTCCAGACTTCTGCCTGGATGCAGAGATGAAGGCCAATAAAGAGGAGCCAGAGAACTTCTTCAGCTTGTTGCTTAACAAGCATTGAGGGTCTCCTTTCGCTAATGATTCTAAATAAAAACAAGCGAAACAAACTGAATCAAAGCTTTGATATGTGGAAAGATATTGTCATCCAAGCGTCTTAAGTGGAGCATCTTAGGCAATTTCTGCAGAATTAGAAATGTTTTGATTTTTTACATATTTCTGTTTAGTATAGCTGCAATTGTGAAGGTTTTTTATATTGCAAATGGATTAAATTAAACTCTCTCTTTCTAAAAACAATATGCTGATGTGTGACTACATGTGATTTTCTATCAATAAAGATATAAGAACAAAAAGCAAATGTGTATATTTCAATTTGTCTCTGTGTGTAATGACAACATACAATACACAGTATTATAATATTGAGGCAAAAGCGATGCATGACAGGAAGTTAAGAGTTCACAGAATATACATCTTGCATACTATCATTTGCCAAGTGTCCAGTGACAATAGCAAATTGAATTGTTGATTTTCAAAAGTACAACATTTGGTTTAAAAATGTCTTTGTGTGGTAATTATTTTGAACCTCAAATTCTCCCTTCTAAATTCCCTAGAAGTCACATTTTAAATATTTAAATAGACCAAGGCCTATGCTCAAATAAGACATAGCAAGAGAGAGAGAGAGAGAGAGAGAGAGAGAGAGAGAGAGAGAGAGAGAGAGGGGGGAGAGAGAGAGAGAGAGAGAGAGAGAGAGAGAGAGAGAGAGGTAATGACAGGACATAAACATCTCAGGCCTTATTATTATTAGTGGTGGTTGTTTTATTTTGACAGGACAGGTGCAAAGCTTCTGAGGACTCAAAGAAAACCTGGAAGTGGATGCAGACTGAGAGCCTCAGCAACTTGTTTATAAGGAAGTGAGCGCCGTGAAACTGCAGCAGAGGAAAGTGCCTCGACCGTCAGACAGCATGAGAGTCCTTGTCCTGTTTGCGTGCCTGTCAGTGGGCTGCCTAGCTCAGAGACCAAAGCCATGCAGTAAGTATAACAAGAGATGTTGAGTTCATTTGTATATCAAGTTTTTCTTTGAATGCTGATTGTATTGTTCTGTTTTTGCAAGCTTAGCACGTCTTTGATGTAAATACTCCATTTATAATAAAATACTTATTTTAACAGCATCCCCAGCACTGCTGACTGGGAGCCTCTCTGTGGTAAGTTTGTACTCCGTACACAACTGCGTAAACAAAACTTCTACAAACTGTATTACTACGATTCAAAATAAATCTAATTTGATTAATTAATCTGCCAAAGTATTGCTCGCTGTAATAAGAAACGTTCAATTGTCATTTTCCAAGTCTACCCAAAATGAGAAGCTGATGGCCTATGCCAAATACACCTATGACGCACTGGGAATGCGCATCCGCCTCAAAGAGTTTGGATCTTATAAGAATAAGACCTTCCACATTGATGTACTTCTACTCTACAAACAGGTAATAACAGCATGACAGCAATATTTACTTTAGGAGATGCAATGGACAACACAAATGACGGTTTAATGCCATTCTTTCCCCCAGGGTGTCATGTTTAAGATTAACAACAAAGACCAAACATGTTGCAAGAAGTCACTGAGTGCAGACTTCCATCCGCTGGCGATCCCACAGACTGCTTCCCTGCTGGGACAGATTGTGATAGGCAGCTCCTCCGGACCCGGACAGGGAGTCTTGGTCAACTCCTGGGGGGGAGAGCTGCAAATGAAGAACAAAACAGGTAGAGTAAGAGAAAACTAACCTAGAGGAAGTTAGTCAGGTATTTTGTGTACTGTAGCACATGACTTACTGTGATTCTTCCGTCTATGCTCTTGAACCTGCTTGTCTGGTTGTGCTGCCTCAGCTCACTCGTGATCCACTTCTGTTTCTGCAGCAAAGTACATGAGCACCGTCACAGAGATTGGATGCATCCCTGTCACCACTCTGTTTCATACCTGTAAAAGTGGATGGATGGTGACCAGGTCAGTGGATGCACATCACATACTCACACATTGTTTTGAAGATTTCTCAGCAGAAGCTAGTTTGAAAAATAAATATTAAAAGAATGAATACAATAACACTTTACATCTTTTAATTTCGGTGCGTCAGTGCCTTCACTGGTATTGTGCGCAAATGGAAAAGAGCCATGATGAGTTATTAGTGAAATCTGTGTATGTCCTGTTATGTAGAATCAAAATGTTTGCAGTGAGATGTGAACAACACAACATAAAAACAGTTCATATGTGAGAGCAAAACATAAAATGCAACTGTATGAAACATACAGCAGGCCATAAGAGCGCTTACTTATCTTGAAGGAATAGTCCAACCTTTTGGGAAATAAGCTTATTCCCTTTATTGCTGAGAGTTAGATGAGAAGATTAAATGCATTCTCAACATATCTTTTGGAGATGGTTAGCTTAGCATAAAAACAACAATTTGTGGTTTTATTTCTGGAGCCTCTGTGTTCCTGGTTCCAGTAAATTATAGTAGCATCCATGGCTTTAGTCTGGTATATCATCATGTGTTCTTCCTGTTTTTTCAGCTTTTTCAACAATGTCATCGGAATAGCGGACCCTCAACAGCTCATCCCTCCACATTTCTGTGAGAGCGCCACGCTGGACGAAGAGGTTGATGATGAGCCAGTGACCTTCTTCAACTTATTTTAAAATATTTTCAGGAATATAGTGCACTTTGATGATGACTATTGTAATATGACTCTTTGCACTATATATATATATATATATATATATATATATATATATATATATATATATATATATATATATATATATATATCTTTCTTTTTAGTGGCAGTCATTATTCAATACATTGGAATTAAGTGTGTGTGTGTGTGTGTGTGTGTGTGTGTGTGTGTGTGTGTGTGTGTGTGTGTGTGTGTGTGTGTGTGTGTGTGTAAATTTATAGTGAAAATGGTTTTGAAGATCTTTGGACTAAAAATTAAATAAATTACTTTACTCTTACTCTTTACTTTTTATTTAATAATCACAACAATTTACTCATGCAAACACCAGAGGGCAGTGTTGCGCAATAATTCCCTCACAAAAACTTCAAGAGCTCAGTTTACCTGCAATTTGAAATATGGTATGGTATGGTGTTTTTATTATCTATCACATTCAGATATTTAAGAAATTAGTTGATAAAATGAGAAGATTCATATGTCATTCAAAATATACAATAACACAGTTACAACCATGTATATGGATATTTGTTTAATTCAGGAAAACTCTTTACTGAGTTTCATGAATAACTTACAAATTTGGACGCAAATTGTTTACTCAACATCACTGCTTCAAACGAGTCTTTGGGTAAAAAAACGTATGTTTATTTCAGGAGAAAATAAAATCTAATTTGAATAACTCACACAGTATTAATGGACAAAAGTAACCATTATATTCTAACCAAATATAAGCCACTCAGGCAGGCATGCACAACTCTGAAAACACAATTATGCCTTTCATTCATATCTGGAGAGTCGGATAACATTGAACAAACTATATGGAATACCTTAAACTTCCATGAAGTTGATACATATCTCTACCTCATGTTCATTTTAATCAGGAGTTATAAGTAATGCAAAGTTTTCTGTTATCATTAAAGTTTAAAACATATGAATTTTGGTCTGGTTTGGTCAGGTCTGGTTTGAGGGCAGTGGTTGAGATGCGTAAAATGTCACGTAAGTGGGAGTCATTTAGTGTTGACCTCAATTGGTTCTTGTTTAAGTCACCATGAAAAGTAAAAAAAACTAATAACAATAAAACAAATATAAATGTAGCCTATCCACTGGTCTGTGCTATAACTGCATTTTCTGTATGATTCCAATCATTTTTATCATATTTATAGTGAATATCGCTGAATTTGCATATCCTCTGTTAGATACAGGAGAGATGCGAGTTGAGGCAGCGACGAGCCTCCCCTCCCCTCGGATTGCGCAATCCCTCGCAAACTAGGTTGAGCGCATGCATTTGGCGCGTGCCTGATGCTATCTCTCTGTATGTCGCCAATATAATGTTTACAGACACTTTTATTATGCGTCCTGACTTTCTACAGCCCAGTTAATGTATGTAATGTATGTGTGTAACATATTTAGTCTTGCTGATGGGACATCAACCACAGTGTAAAGACACCAGGTGAGGCAGACAGTACTCTGCCGCACTGAAGAGGGCGCACGTGAGCCCAACACATGTTCCTCTCTGAGCCGCTATAAATGTAACCTTCTTTTTTGGCCAAATATGTCCCTTACTGTGTGTTTATAAAGAATGCTGATATGAGATATGAAAAATAACCAGTAGTCAATGTTCATGCTATTTTTTTTAAAAGCACTGATTTTTTTAATACGATCCAGGCAGGGGCAGGACTTTATTTTGATGGGCACACCACCATGCGGCCAATCCCATGCGAGGACAGACTAGGATCATACCATTATGTGAAAGAAGGAAGGGGGGTCAGACGCTCCAAAGACAGCGAGTGTAGTGGTACAGGCCAGGTACAAAGATTTGATTAAAATGTTTAACACTAGTAACTGTGTATTTTCTTTAGTAACGAAAACACTGAATGAGAAATTGCTGACCAACACACAAACCATATATAATTGCTAAATTAGGCTAAAATAGAAGGCTCCGAGTGATACTAAATGAAGAGCCATTTGGGAGCCGTAAGAGCAGGCTCTTCTAAGAGAGCCAAGCCAAAAGAGCCGAATCTTTCAGTAAATCCCATCACTAGTATGAACGGTCTGACTCATTACCATGGGAACTTAAATAAAAACACCCATACCGCGCTCACACAACGTGTCCAGTATGAAAATGGCCTGGCTGAAAATGACATTGCTAATAACATGATTGATCACTGGAGAGATGCTGTAATTAGTCAGGAACATATCAATCATAGTATTGTTTTTGTTGTGCGCGATTATTTATACTTAACTAACAACATTGAACCTTGAACACTGCTTCTTCTCTTTTGTGCCGGGTTGAATGTGCCCCTCTGACAAAACACTTGGCCACAGCCAGGCCCCCCTAGTGATATTGGTCTAGAACCGCTACTGGGTCAAGCAGCTCCTCTGTTACGTCAATGTCGTCCTCAACTCCTCTTTAAAAAATCAGTAGCTGTGCAGTATCAGATGCATCTGTGCTTTCATCACAGGCTAATGAAAAATAATCAAGTCACTCCCCGGTCCCCCAATTGTCTCTGAATACCTGACGGTTTGTCCTCAATTCTCCGTCCATGTATATATGTATATATTTATTAATATATACATTTATTAATTTATATATATATATATATATTTACTTGTGTTTTCTTAGTCCATTGAGGGAACAGTGAACTACCTCACACAGAAAAAACGTTGTGTCTACAACATGGCATGCTGTAGATCAGGGGTGTCAAACATGCGGCCCGCCAGAGGGTCCAATCTGGTGTAAAAATTAGTTGTTTTGATCATAAAGTAAAATACTGTTCCAGATACCTGTGACTAAATGTTTTGTGCCTATGTAGATACACTGTGATCTGTAAGTTGTAATGCACGTGTGTAAATGATAAACTGAGGCATACTATTGTTGATATTGCAACTTCTTTTCTTAAGAAATTTCAGGATGTTTTGTAAAAAGATCAAATTTGAACATTTTCAGATTGTACTTTTTTGCACAAAAACGAAGGGGAAAATTTGGAGTTGTCGTTATTTATAGGTTATTATACTATGATTTTACTGGTTCGTTCCACTTGAGATCAAATTGTGCTGCATGTGGCCCCTGAACTATAATGAGTTTGACACCCCTGCTGTAGGCAGTCTGCTGGCCAGTAGATGGCAGTGAATAACAAGTAATGAGAGAGTAGGACTGCAAAATCTTGGCACCTCCAACTCTTAAAATGTACTTGAACATTATCATAACTGAACTGTCTGTCTGTGTATTTGTGTCTTATGAATGACAGATTTTTATTACACAGATGTATGTGGATTAAATGCGTAATTATAATCCACCATTACACACATTTCTCTTGTTTTAGACACTTTTTTTACAATCATGTTAAATAATTTACTCTAAATAGTATGACCATCCAGAAAGTTGCTATACAATAGGGCGAGGAGTAACTTGGTAGCAGTAGTAAGTCATTCCCCTTAGCTCTCCAACCTCCTGCACCCCAACATCTGCTGCCTTCACCCCCAGCTCCTGTGCCTCAGTCTCCAGCCACAGCAGCCTGGCATCAGGGTCCTCATCGGAGAACTGGAGCAGAGATCCTGAGCTCCGTAACACCTTCAAACAATGCTTCAGCATGAGACTTGCCTTCCCCTTCCCTTCCTTAGACCTCAACAAGGCGTCTGTGGTTCCCTTATCAACTATAAGGTCCACACTGCTACAGCCATAGTGCTTGTGAAGCTGTGTGCAGTCCAGCTCTACAAACTCAAGCTGAGAGGAAAGATTGTGAGGTTGAATGGCTTTGGCTTGGACGTGTTCCTGCATTAGTCGCACAGCTATGGGAGAAATGTCTGCACAAGTGACTCGGACCGGGAGAGGAGAGTGTCTGTAAATACAGGGCCCTAAAGCAGAAATGCCACAGCCCATATCCATGACTTCCAGCAGAGCATCTGGGTGAGACTTGGTCTGCAGGAGGGGCATAATGAAGTCTCGGACAGCATCGAAGCCGAAGAACCACTCAAAGTTTTTGAAGGCGGTTGTCCCACTGCTGCTCTCAGCATAGAAACGGTCCCAGGTTGCTTTCTTATCCATGTTTGCAATGAGTTCAGCTAGGTAGAAACACAGATGGGATTGCATCATAAGAGTTAACATAAGCACTGAGCATAAGCATTAAAACACAGATACCACAAACCTGCATGGTTCTGCAATATATTGAGGGACTTTAAGCCAAACTTAATTACAAATCTGTCAATTTAATATGTCCTCCTTGCTTGTAAAACAATGTAATTTCATTACAACACATGATTTACGACCTTTTCTTAGGTCCTTAGAAGACACAACTGAATTCCGCATTAACAAAATCTACAAAGCTGACAAACTAAAGCATAAATGTCATTATTTGAATTTCGTCAAATGATTACTGCAGTCTTATAACATACCTGCAATAAGCCTACCTTTGTGAAGATTATGATATTCAGTTTTAGTTTGAACTGTTTTAGAGACACGCTGATGTATCCTGTATTTGTTTCAGCTCGGTGTAGCTAATAAAGTGACAACTGAGTGTAACGTTATCAGTTACACGTGCAAAGCTTTTGAATGAATGTGCACTCAAACCGGCACACAACCGTAACTCACGTTAAGTAAAACGATCATTTCCTGAACCAGTTTCAGGTACCTTGTCAACCAACGTCATACATAACATAACGTTATAGCTAACCCCATGAAGTTGGCTACTTGGCTAACGTCAACTAGCTTGTTGACTGCTAGTGACACTCGTGCGTTACAACACCGATACAGAAACATTTCAGTCAGTACAACCTAGCTATCTAAAATGAGTTAATACATGTTGGTTTGAACGCACTTGTAAGAGAGTGATGCCGAACCAAAGATGTAACTATTCTTCTGCCTGACATTGCTAGCGGAGACATTTTCTCTCAGAGATCCTGCTTGTCTTCACTCTTGTCCAACGAAAGAGCTCTCACTCTGCCCACATTTCTTGGTACCAACAGCGACTATTGGCGCCTTCGAAAAGCTTAAGGAGACAACTTCTACCGTTATAGACGATCTTTGATAAGGTTACGCAGCAATGACGCAACTGCGCATGTGTTGTTTCAGTTGTAAACAAAGCACATAAATAAGAAGCAGCTGTTCTCCTGTAGTGATTTCAGTACACCACCATGTACATCATTATGCATGCAGTGAAAAACGTTGCACTCGATTGAGTAAAGTGGCACTGTGAATACAGAGTAACCAATTAAGCTTTTTAGGTGGATGTCGTTCCTAGTACTGTCTTGTACAGCTACACAACTTTATTTCGTTTTATTTGTTTGATTCTCTAAGGCTTTAATATACAGCAGGTATAATGTGAAGGGCCTGCATAATTTAGGTTGATAGTCCTACTGCTTCATAATGTCTTTTAGAGCTGGAGTTGTTATGAAAATGATTCGTTGGTAAATCAATTGGCAGATTAACAATTTTTCATTGATAGTCATTTAACCCCTAGAGGGATATAGGATCTTTAGGGGGATTCAGCTGATCAACAGGAGATACCACATAGAAGTATACATCATCAGAAAGCTTGAGGCTTTGGGGAACACCATTAAAAAGCTATGCTGTGATTTGAGAATTGCATTTTTCAGCAATTCAACTGCTCAGAAACCCCCTTGTTGTAAATGTATCTAGGAACGCCAAACATCCCTAAGTCTTTAGTTTTTTTAAATACAAAACACTGCATGATTTTTGCTCCCAAATGCATGGCAATAACATTGGGCAAGTCTGCCCAGGCCAGGGGATACTCGCAGGGTCCCATTGAACCCATTTTCAATAAGATATCTTTCGGTGAGACGTCAAGGGACACCTGTGAATACTGCCATGCCAGTTATTCCCTCACCAAAAGGTATCCTAACTTTGGGGTGTTATTTAATTAACCTCCTTCCCGACAAGCTAGCCTGACATGGTGGGTGCCATTGGATTTCTTTTTTCTAGTTTCGAAGTTACTGGTTTAAGTGGACAATAGGTTATTTTAAGATATTTCTTTGGGCTCAGAAAATTTGTAATTTTCCTAATTATTTCTCAAAGTGAGAATTGATAATCACATTTTCTTTTTTATCAGAGGGATGAAACCCTCTTTTTAATGGCCACACATGCAGAGCACACAGCACACACAGTGAAATGTGTTCTCTGCTTTTAACCCATCCTAGTACCAGGAGTCTAGTACTAGGGGCAGTGGGCAGCTAATGTACAGCGCCCTAAATTCAAACCGACTCTTTAGACAAAAAAAACAATGAGACAAGAAATAAGATGTAAATCCCTTTAATAAAACTCAATGAACCGCAGTGTAACAAAGGAAAATAATCCAACATAAAGCAAGTAGATAACATTTACAACCACAAAAGAAAAAAAACCTGTACAACTCTAAATGCCTGGAGTCACTTCTATTTTTTAATGAACCATTTTGTGATGACCGAAGATAGACATGGGAGTTTGGGGCAAGAGGGTAAAAGGGAGGCATGTAATGTGACTATCTTTTATTTTTATTTTTTCAAATACATGAGTGTAATCTTGTACACAGATGTATGCTTCATCAACGTGGCTGCTGAAGTTTTTTTTTTAACCCAGAGAAGAAGGTGGGCTTTGGCCAGGAGTGTTATTTGTACAAGATGTCGTAATGGCCAGGTCTATAGAGGAGGAAGATGCGTGGGTCGCCGCCTTCAGGGAAGACGTGGTGATTGACTGTTCCGCCCTCTCCTCTGTCCATGTACTCCACCAGGATGGATACGTCCAGGGCCTGGGCTAAGGCGATGATGTGAATGTGGTCACTTTCTTTAGACATAGGCTCTACCTCCTTGGAAAAGAAAAAACAAGCACGTTAAGTGTGAGTTTGTTTTCACAGAATTACATAATCATACTTGTTTTTCACTCCTAGGACTGTGTCCTCTTTTTAAGCAAGAAAAAGCATCTTGTTCATGTTAAATTCATTAAAGTGAAAATTTTAAAACCCACCTGCTGACAGAACTCCTTTACAGAGCGTCCTCCCTCAATGAAATGCTGAAAGAATCCAAACTCTCGCTGCAGGTAGCCTGAGGTGAGCAGCCGCAGGTACACGACCACATAGTCTGACACGTTCTGGTCATTGAAGGAGTTCAGCAGCTCCTGCAGGCTCGGCTGTTTCTCACACAGTTCGATCAGGTCCATGAACTTGTAGGAAAGACATTATTTACGTCATTAGATTGATACACTCGTATACAGCCTGCCAAATTACTGTCCAGCTGGCCAAATCTAGTGCGTCTGCCTGTTCCAGCATAACAAATACATCAGGCACTTTGGCAGATTACCATTCGGAGCCGACAGGGCAACGAGCAAATTACAGTTAACAGCATCACACACATATTCTAACAGGATAAAATATATACTGTATGTACTGTGAGACTCAAGAAATCTACTTTACAACAGTTCACTTCAATAAACAAAGTAATTATCTCTTTAATATTATTTTCTACTTCAGTATTTAAGGAAAAATGTCTGCAATTCGGTCTGTCATTTAGCAATAGACAATTAATGTATTTGTTTCGCGTACAAAAAACTCACAGTATTGTGAAAGTCTTCAATGGTGAACTCAGTGAAGCCCTCGTTAACCAGGTCATGTTTACTTTTAGTTGCAACTGCTTTGAACCTGAGGAGACAAAAAACATGTATTTAATAACCATGTGAATATTACAGCCACCATAGTGTTCGTTATTTTTAAGTATAATGGAAAAACAGCAACACATGACAAACTGACCATTACAGACAACAGAACGCCAACACAGTACTGTCGCTACACGTGACGTGATTTGTACAAACCTATATAAAATAGAAAGAACGAGATCACGGGTACAAGTGGCCGAAATGTGTTTTCTCAGACGGGTGGCTGGCGTCTCCCTTAGAGATAGGGTGAGAAGCTCAGCCATCCGTGAGAGACTCGGAGTAGAGCCGCTGCTCCTTTACGTTGAAAGGAGCCAGTTGAGGTGGTTCGGGCATCTAGTAAGGATGCCACCTGGGCGCCTCCCTAGGGAGGTGTTCCAGGCACGTCCAGCTGGGAGGAGACCCCGGGGAAGACCCAGGACTCGGTGGAGAGATTATATCTCCTCACTGGCCTGGGAACGCCTCGGGATCCCCCAGTCGGAGCTGGAGGATGTGGCCCGGAGAAGGGAAGATTGGGGTTCCTTACTGGAGCTGCTGCCCCCGCGACCCGACCCCAGATAAGCGTTAGACGGTGGATGGATGGATAATATTTTAAGAAGAAAATGTTTTCTGGTTTTCCCTCTGATGTCCTGCGGCTGCTCTGCTTCGACTCTCACTGTTGCTACAGTAACATGACTGATGCTAACAGTTACCTGTCGTCAGCTATCCAGCTGTTAGCTCAGACCAGGGGGAACGGACCACTCGGAGGATATTTTCAGGCCTAGAGCGTCGCCGGTGTTGTGCCAGAACCCGAGACAGGCGGGCTGGCAATGGAACCTGGTTAGTAATATTAGCTGGCTTGCTAATTGCACTTGTTGTTGCACTTGCTTGATGTTTGTCTGTGTTAGCAAAGTTGTCGACACGCAAGTATGGGGCCATTCATAAGGAATGTAATCATAACAAATGCATGTGTAACGTTCCAGCTGTCAACATTTACGGGTGCTAAATAACAAAAATCCGGTGACGCCACGAGAAGCCAAAACTGTCCCAAAACAGATTTTAATGGTCTAAGAGGACAAAAGTGTGAACTTGAGTCTCGAGACCGATAGCTACTTCAGTGCGAACAGTAACCTAGGTGACACTCACTTCTGAAGTTCTTTGCTGTCATCCAGCAGCGACTCGAGATGTGCGAAGCCAAAGGCTCTGTAGAAACAGTTCCCATCTGGTCGCGTCTTACGTATGTACGAGTATTTTTTGTGTAGGTCCTGCAACAAAACAAGAAAATGCAAAAACTGCATTATAGTATGTAAGCAACATAGTTGTGTGGCTCTGGGTAAAACGACAGCCTGGACTGTGGAGGTCATGCAGCCTGAAGTGGGGAAAGTAACCTTTGACTGACCTTGATCTTGAGCTGATAAACCGTGTCATCCTCAGCGTATTCCCTCTGCAGCACCGCAAAGTCCTGTCTGTCCGACACTAAAGGGTTACTGTTGGCTATCTAGACCCACACGCAAAAATGTTTTAATTAGTGCTTGCGCAGCAAGAAAGTTCACTCATGGGTGACTCTGTCCTGACCAGCACTGGGCTGTGCTTGTAGTCTGAACAAAGGTTACAATACAGATCAGATTACCTATGCATTTATACATTTCATTATACAGAACTTACACTGCAATTTTAGATGCATTATAAAAAATAACGTACGTTATTAATAGGTCATGGCTGTTCAGTATAGTTCTCTTTACAGGTCAAAGTCAATGTTACTGATTACTGGAAAGCTATAAAAGGCTGAACAAAATTATACTTTGTATTGACACAATGGCTCATGAACAAAAACATCAACTGTAAGTTAAATACAGGAAACTCATTGAGAAATCTTCTATGGTGTTGACAGCTGTATAGAAAGGGTTTAGCTGTATCCACACATCAGCGTCTTTTTCTGGATGTTTAACTCTATATGAAATGACTGGAATGTTGAAACTTTTTTGGTCCAGTTTTTCAATGAAAAGTGATTTCTCACCTCCTGCTGAATTCTGTCCTGTTGAGCGATGATGGCCTCGTCATATGCGAGGCAGTTCACTCCTGTAAGAGAAGGGGGGGACATTAATTAGGCGTCTGGAGTAAATACTTCAAAAAGGGAGATCAATTGGACCCCATGATGGCAGAAACTGCATTTGGCAATTGGCATTTGGATTTAAAAAATCTGCATTAGATCAGGGTCAGTGTTTATGAAGCATATCAAAATGTAAAATTGGTCAGGTTAAAATGTAAGTGGAGACATTGCTATTACAGTTGTAGTGTTGGAGGATCAGTGCTGCACATTTACAATATCGCAAATGCAATTGCAAACAGCAGAAAAGTACACTATTAAATAAGGATACCACTGTTTCAGCTGAATAAAGTTAGGCGTGTAGGTATACAAAAAACGAAACTTCTTCGCGAATAGCAAAACAAGTGTTGCAGGAGCTGCATACACACACACACACACACACACACACACACACACACACACACACACACACACACACACACACACACACACACACACACACACACACACACACTGTAGCGCGTGTGCATGCATGTGTTATATGCGCGTGTGCAACCTAAACAATACAGCTGGATTACCTGGTGACACTAGCCATGCACCTGCAACACGTTTCGGCGATTTCCATTCAAAACAAGGCACACAGATTTGAAATAATTTCATACAAAGCAACTGGCATAACAACCTATAACCTATAACCTACCACTTTTCAGTTAGAATGAATGTATATCGGTGTGTATGTATCTATTATTTGTCTTGACATTAAAAGAGACCAGAGGGGTTGTTCTGGTGGGTGAAACCAACACTGCACTCGCGTTAATTAAAAAAAAAAAAGAATCAGATGTGAATGTATTAAACCTGTAATACAATGAATACAATAATAAAGACTTCACAAAGACAGCAACATTTTCTCTTCCTGTTTTCATCAAATGCCTTCACCACAGATGCATTCAGACAGTCAGCAGTTAACATAAAAACAACACCAGCTAACGTCAGCCAGCACAACATGGCTAGCTCAACCTGTGCGAAAACAAAACAAATTATAGTCACGACGAATATAGTCGTTTTAGCTACCAAAAAGGTGATGTCCTATCTTTAATATTGAGCATGTACTTTCAACATTCCCTTAAGTCAGAAACTCTGGGACTGTCACATACTGTTGCTCTGTCAGTAACTAAACAAGCGTTTTCTCTTTGTGTAGCAATGGTAGCTAGCTAACGTTAGCCAACAAGCTCTGGCCTCTGTCTTCCCATCATCGCTCCATAACAACTACCTTCATCACGGACAGGACAACGGCTCAAACGCCGAGCGGACACTCGTATGGATGTGGGCTTTACTTGCGAGAGAAATGATCGCACTGTTAGTTGTATATGTTGTGTTGTAACTGTTTCTCTCACCCTCCACTTCTCCCTGTGATGATTCCTGCTTCTCCTCCGCCATCTTAGCTATCGAGATCTGTTTCCTCCTTCTGCATGACCTCATTCATTACACACTTCCGGGCCAGTCTTGTTTGTTTATTTTGTGTTTGTTTCTTTGATTCATTGATTTACTTTTTTTTAAACAACACTTGTAGACCTTTTCTTGTCAAGGGGCCTGTTAACAAAATACATTTTAAACCAAACTTTCAAAACCTATTTGCTACTACTTTCACTTACCTAATTACTTGTAGCCTTCTTTAATGTTGCACACTGCTGAAAAGCTGATTTTTATTGTTATAAGCAGAACGACAGTAAAGATATTTTCTTCTATATTACTGTTTAGCTTATATTCTGTACATTCTCCTATTGTGATGCAGCTAAAGCACAACCCGGGCCCATGGAAGAACCCTTATAATTGATGCTAGAGACATCCAACACCTGCATCGTTTTCATGTTAGATCCCTAAACTGAGGCCCAGGGCTGGATCACCAACCACGCAGAGGGGGCAACTTGCCCCAAGGCCCCAGACCCTTAGGTGCCCTAAAGGCCACTTTTATTTTTTTAGTTGACATTATGCTACATGGTGCTTATTCTGTAATTAATTTATAGCACAAAATACACACTGCACACCAAGCATAACATGACAGGAACACCTAAAGCTGGAGTAATGGGTGGATATTAGGGTCTAGTATGTTTGTCCTTTGCAGTTTAATCCGGCCCTGCCCAGAACACTTCCATATTATTTAAATTAACCCCTGCAAAACATTCCTCAGGAATCTTAACAGTAGATCCCCCAGCAAACCACACTAAATATCAGTGTAAATCCAACATATATATGATCCGGAAAACAGTTTTAGCATCAAAGTTTTACAAAAATGCACATTTATTTCAACCCATCGATACAAGCTGATACCCATACATAACCCTTAAAATAAATGAAAAACCAGGCAAGTGACAAGGAAGATAATTTTCCAAAATCACAGTGGAATGCAGTCTTTCATAGTTCTGTAGTTTTGCGGTAGGCTCATCTGGCCCGTGCACTTCCCAGCAGTACACAGTGCAGCTTTGAGGTCTCGAAAAGCGCTATATAAATTCAATTTATTATTACACACCAGAGGGCGCTGTTCACTACAAATACAAACTACAGGCACACACAATACCTTTCATTTGCTGCTTTTACCTTTTGGGTGCCAGTAAATCATATATGGCACATAGTGTTTGTGACGAACTGTCTCATATTTGTATCGTATTCACAGAAGGTAAAACAAACCTAAGCATTACAAGTACAGTGTAATACATATGTGAAGAAAAAAAATAATACTTCATATTTGCCAAAAAAGCAAAAGTGATTGTTCTATATTTTCCCTTTGGCACATTGCCTCCCATATCAGGGTTGTAACAGAGCCCAATACTCAACATATATACAAAATGTATCTACTATTATTCATCTAGAGATAAATAATACATGTTTGGTTTTTCCAAAATATAAAAAAATATGTACCAGTTCATGCATTGGGCATTGTCTTGTTCTGGATGTTGAACACATCCAGCAAAATAAACTTTACAAGGTACAGATACAGTATGTACACAGTTATGGCACCTTTTTGTCCTCTATGGTGTCCAGTCCATATTCATAAAGGAAACACATAATCCAACCGAAAAAAATAAGTGACATAAAAAAAATCATGATTTTACAAACAAGGCAGTCTTTCCGCTGTGTATATGTGTGCATACATGAAGTTACACAACATAAACAGACTTCTATGGAGCATGGTATATTGATTATTTATTTATGCCAATTTATTGGATTGATGACTTGAATTTAAAAATGATAAAACCATTTAAGTGTTTGTACAGATTTACAGATCACCAAATCACTACATGAAGAGGACACGTTAGTCATGTTTTGGTTGTATGAAGTCTTTATCTGATCTAAAATGTCTCTAAATCAAAGGCACGAGGACAGTAAGACAATATGGAGGTATGCATGTTGCAGGTGTGGCAAGGGAGGAACAACCACGCTTTGGATCAGATCCCAGACTGTGTTGTGTAAAGGAACTTAATACAGGCACAGTTACACCGAGCACTACTACAGCAGCAGTGTTGCAATCTATGTTTCTGATTTGCCAACTTTCCCGCAGCATCCTCTTACTTCTCCTGAATTTCCTGGTTTCCTACTGTATATGTTCTTGAGTGCTTTCCACATCCCCCACAAAAGGTATGTCAACTGCAATCACCTGTCCATTACAGAGCACCAGATACCGTATTGTAAAAGATGAGCGAAGAAAATCGTCTTTGATTAAACGCTGTAGCAGCTGCACTGGAAATATTGTGACATTGTCTCTGTGCCAGTAATCCAGAGAATACAAAAAAAATGTTGTTGATCACCAAACATCAGGCAGAAGTCAGATATCCAGAAGTGTCAAGTAGATGCTGTAGTCAAAGTGCAGATTTTTCATTATCTTCACAAGTTGGTTTCCTGATCTGTGACCACACTTAGTCTCTGAACCACCTGCAAGATCAGAGCTGGACAGTCTTGTAGTTTCACATGCTATCTTCCATCTTCCTGCTAAACTATCTGGGCCTTGTGGATCAGGGAGGCATGGGGACCAGGGGGGCTTGGCCGCGGTTTGGGTCTGAGTGTGCCGTTAGTCTGCAGATAGCGTGTACTGTGAGCCTCAGACACATGGGAGCTGGTGGTCTCGCTGTCTTGGTCGTCGGGATGCTCCTGACTGGCAGGACCCCCCAAACCTTCGTCTACTTCATCCTCATCATCTGTTACCAGTGGGTAGTTGTAGTTCACAGGAGGGTGCTGGTGAGTCTTGGTGACACTTCCTGCCCTTGAACCCCCATCTGCTGGGATGATGGAGCTGCCGTTTAGCGGTCTTACAATCTCAGTGGACTGTACCATCGGGAAGGCTGATGGCGTGAGAGGAGGGTGGAAACGAGTTTCCTGCTGCTGAGGCACAGAGCAGACACACTTCTTAATTGCATCATTAGGTAAGTATGCAGAGGCTAATAAGCTGGGTGAGATGCATTCCACAATTTGATGCAATCACGCTTTGACTTGCCCAGTAATACAAATGCACAAAGACACACTTACTAAAGAAATAGTGCTGTTTCTCACGTATGTCTCTACTCTGAGCCGGTTGTCCTCGTCTCTATCCAGAAGCCTTTCTTTTCCCCTTCGCGAGTTGTTATTCAGGACTGGTCTGCCCAGGTAGTCAAATGCTCCTACTCCTCCCCGTCCACCTGAGATAGTAGATCGGCTGTCACGGTAGTGAGCATGCTCCTGTCAGCGAAGGAAAGTAAATTGATCAGCATTCCCTCGTACGGATTAGGTGCACAGATTGTAATGTCCTTTGCACCCTTAATTTAAACTGAAGAGACTTTTGTTCTAAAGATTCCTTTGAAGCAGGCCATGTCACACTGAGATCATTTACTTTTAATGCAAATTAATTAAAGCAATACTTCAACATTTTGGGAAATATCCTTATTTGCTTTTTTGCCTTAAGTTAGATAAGAACATTGTGTGTCTGTATGCTAAATATAAAGCTACAGCTGGACTGGAAGCAGTTACTTTACTATAAAAGAAGAATAGAATTCAGAGCAGGTTATTTTACACTGTTTTATGTCTGACATTTTAGAAAACATTTAAAATAATTTCCAAGATGCTTCTTAGAAAGAACTATGTAGTTTCTAATCAATTGTAATTCATTAGTAGCGTATGCTAAGCAATATTTTAGTCAGCAGCTCAGCTGAACATGCAAAAAAGTGATAATCTTTTATCTACAAAGAAATAAGTCAACATATACCAAAAATAATTTTCCAATAACAAACAGAAAATGAATAATTAATTGACTAGGGTTTACATTTTTACTAAAATAAATGTCAGGAAGAATAATGCTAAATACAGTAAAAGAGCCACTGAATAACATAAAGCTTTAGCAATGCAGCTAAAGATCTAAAATGTGGATGTAAAAGGCTTAAAACTGCTGCGACCATATAGGATTACAAAAGTGAACTGGAATAACCTTGTGCAGAACACCATGGTTAAGGTCAGCAGTATTGCATAACACCATCGATGAAATTAAAGGGACAGTTTGACATATATTGGGAAAGAATCTTCTTCGCTTTCCTAACTGTTTGTTTTAAGAAATTAAAAAGCCACACTTTAGAAACAAAAAGTCCCAAGAGAGCGGGGCATTAAAGTAGCTGAAAGGTCTTCAACAATAAATGTGTTATCATTATAATGATCAATATCCGAGAAGCACAGCATTCAGATTTGAAATGTTAACATGTTGACAGCAGAGCCTCATTCCCCGGCCCGGGCTCTCATGCAGAGTTAGATATAAATGTAGACTGACCCCGAGGGAAGACAGGCTGGTCCTTGTGGTTCCCTCCACCCTCAGAGGGATGTTTTCCTCTGTCTGAAATGAAAGGAAACAGACGGCTGGATTAGGTGTGGGACTGGAAAAAAGTCTTTGCTTCTAACATCATGCCTTTTCAAAACTTCCTCCAAACCTCCTCCTTTGTAGGTCAAGCGTGACAGGTGACAGACGAGATGTTATCATTTGACTGCCACGGTATTATAATTCATCACTAAATAAGAATCCTTGGATAAACGACAGTGTGAAACATATGGGAAGAGCAGCGCGAATCAAGTTGTGCATAGATAAAACACAAGATGCCGCCGCAGTACGACCGTATGCTCAGTGTTTGAAGAATAATTCAGCGAACGTACCGTTCCTCTGGGGTCTGTGCTGACAGAGTTCATTCTCCTGAAAGAAGCTTGCCTGGAGAGAGTGCTTATTTCCTCCCTGTGAGAAACAAGAGACGGAGAGAGAGACAATTGAGGAAGATATTTAAATGATTGAAGAAATTGAAAGTGTTCCACTGTGAATTATGCATATTTTTGAGCATTTCAACTTTTAATGTTCATACTGCATATTCTTTGATATTTTTGCTGTTATTTTGCACTTCCAGCACACTCATTTATCAACCGAATATGACACACTTGCTCTTCTAATTCTACTCTACACGCTCTACGGTTGTAAATGTCAGTACTAATATTCTTAATAGCCCTGATTTACTCCACTCTTAGTTATTCTTATTGACTCAATCTTCCCTGCGGAGATCATTAAAGTTTCATCTCATCTTATCTCATCTTAATTACAAAATCCCAACATACTTCCTCTCAGTCAGCTCCCTCTTCAGCTTCTTGTTCTTGTGTTTGTGATGGCAAGCGACGCTGATGATGATGATGAGCATCAAGATCAGCAGCCCCCCAGCCGCCGCCCCAACCGTCAGCATTGGCATGTTTTCAAAGATGCCCCGCTTCTGGGGAGCGTCTGTAAAGTAGAGTCAGAAAGGGGAGGATTAGATGGATAGATACATCTATTCTCACAGTAAGCCTTGTGTTGACATTGTTGTCATTTACCTGCCACAACAATCTCCACCTCCGCCTTCCCCACTCCCATGACATTCTTCGCCAAACATTGGTAGGTGCCTCCATCTGACAAGAGTAGGGGTCGTCCAAAAACTAGAGTTCCATTAGGGTGGGGGATCACACCCTCTGGCAACTCTCCCCCCATTCTGCAAACAGGACAAAACCAAGTTACATGACGAACACACGGACCTCTTACTTCATAACTTCTTTTTTTTGTTTTTATTGCAGCATCTTCAAATCTGAAGCTTTTTTAACTAAGTAACTTCAAATGTTAGGGACTGTACACAAAATACTCTGATGGGCTGAATACCAAATACTCTCCCCCACTATCCCAAAAAAACCTTTATTCAACAAAAACAAAAAATACATAGCCCGTTTCTTTTCAGAACTCCTCTCCCCCCTGAACATTTACACACAGTCCCGTATGAAGGTGATGTTTCTTGTTGGTGCAGTTTCCTTTGTTTTCCCTTGTTGCCTATGATCGCGCAGTTTGACCACAACACCATTTCTACTTTTTATTTCGAACTTATTGGAAACCAAAGAGCACCAAAAGACATCTAAAGGCCTCTGGATGACAGTTACTTTTATGTTACGTGTGAGAGAGGGTATCAAAATCTGAATTTATTTCTATTAAAATGTCTCTTTTTTCAATTAGATTTTTTCGAGTAATATTTAAATGAAGCCCCTGAAAGGTAGGATTTAGTGCCATCAAGCGGTGAGGCTGCGTCCCTCCGCTCACTCCTCCCTTTACAAGGGCGGCGGAGAATCTACGGTGGCCTTCAGGTAACTTAAAGACACGTATGGCCCTCTCTAGATCCAGTGTTTGGTTTGTCCGTTCTGGGCTCCTGTAGAAACATGCTGGTGCAACATGGCGGACACCGTGAAGTATAATATGTAGCGCTCATTCTAAGGTAACGACAAAACAAAACGATTCAGCTTATCATACACTAATGAAAACATATATTCTATTTCTGCCAATAGATCCCACTAAATCCTACACTCTGGTCCTTTAATTGTTTGGAACCACCTTATAATTCCTGACAGTGTGACTCAGGGAAAATGTTTAGAAACTCTGATGAGCAACTGCTGGGTGTTGCCTCAGTGTTGTTGTTTTGAACGCGATTGATTTAATCCGTTGAAACAGACTTGACCTTAATGTCTGCCTGTTGCTGTGAACATTATCAGCCTGTGAACATTGCCTTAGAAATACTGGTTGTATTTCCACTATTATAGCAACATATTGCCTGAATCAAACCTGAGATTCTATTCACACTTCACTACACTAACCCTACCACTAGCAGAAAGGTTTTTACATATAAAGTAGACACATCTCCATGTTAACATCACACAAATCCACACATTCTGCTTCCTCTTCCTCGCCTCGCTGCCCCTTGGCTAACCGCAACCCCTCTGCCTACCTGCTCCCACTAATTCCCCTCTCTCATTGGGCTACTCTTCCCTTTCCCTTTTTCTTCTCACCCCCCTCTTCCTCCCTCCTTCGTGTGAAACTGTCTCATCTGTCTGCTCTCGGCACAAGCCGCAACACGACACTGTGACAGCAGCTATTACTTCACTTGCGGCCTTTTATTGACAAAGCAAACCGGTTTGCCCGCTGCTGCAGCTGCCTCACATTTGTGTGTGTGTGTGTGCATGCGTGCGTGTGTGTGTGCGTGTGTGTATGTGTGTGTTCCTGTGAAATGCGTGCATGAGTAAGAAGCGGTTGATTGTAACCAGAGAGTGCTGACTTGGTTCTGTGTATGTGTGGGTACATGCTCATGCATGAGTGTGTATGCTTGTGCGCATGGTGTGAGTCTGGTAAGCCTTACTCACAAAACCTCAGTTTTACCAATGTGTGTACCTGTGACTAACGGCAAGTTTCACATCACCTGGGAAAATACTGAAATCAGAAGAAACCTCAGCAAATTACTTTACTGGATTTTCTTTCGATTAAAGAAGTACCTATGCCCCATCTGTGTGTAAGGAATTTCTCCCTTGGGGCATAACTGTCACTTCTCAAACTTCCATGGGAGACTTCCAGTCATTTTTGTGGCTCACTTTTTGAGCCAAACTCTACGCCACTCCCTGAGAATATATATCGATGCACTACATCAAACGGCTTTAAGATGACACCGGATGACTCAAGCGGAAGAAGTCAGGCATCTGAGTCAAACCCTCATCTGGGTTTAAAGATATTTGCCGCATTCTAAATGACACACAGGACACAGGAAGCGACAATGCCGGCACTGGTTTGGTTAAGTCATGTGGAGAACAATCCTTATTGCATTCTGATAAGTTATTTCAACTTCAAGTATATAAATGACAAGGCTACATTGACAAGTAATTAATACTGAAAAGGTTGTTTAAAGCAGGGGTTCTCAAACCTTTTGGGAACAGGGACTTCCTCTTAATCGTAACATTGCCATTTGTTCTCTTAGGTGCCATTGGAACTATTTGTATGCTCAACTTTTCAACCTTAATATTTGTTTCATAGGGATAATTTCAATTTGAGTACATTTTGGCCTCTCAATAAAACCAATCTCGATATAACTGTCGTCATATTTTGTCAATTTAGCAATTAAATACTGCTCCATGCTCGCCAGCCAAGCTAAGCAGCAGCAGGGAGTGCTCGCTGCACCCTGAGTGATTGTTTGCGTCCATGTTTTCTCGCTAACGGTCTTCTTCGCTGCCATTTGCAGTTCCATTGTTACATTTCTTGCGCATCACTGCTGCCAACTGTCAATCAAAACCATCAACACGACTGTGTATCATGCCACCAGCGAACTCCCACCAATAAATACAATTGCTCCAAAGCGTTAACTGTGGTTTAAAATTCCACAAGGTGCCTTTAACCAACGGCTGTAGATTCACTTTAGTTACATCCAGTTTCAGGGTTTGTCCTTTATTTGTACATTCAGTCTAATCAGCCAGCGCACAAGTATTTGTTAGACTAATACAACATCTCATGACTTGATATGAAACTGGCACACTTCTCTATTTAAACTGAGCTAATAATAAAAGATCCCTAAACCGATTCCCACAGTTTACAGTGTATGTCAATATTGCTTTGAATTACTTTTTGAGATAGCCTTCTGAAGTGTCAAGCACACAGTCATGTTAAGGAAGACATCCACGTGGACATATTTGACTTTGGCCTCTGAGGATGACCTGGATGCAACCTCACTGATGCAATCCCATTTCCTCTGGGAATTATAGCAAAATGGCATAATTACAGTCAGAAGTTACGAGAAAAGTAACAGTGACCAGACACATCAGACAGTTAGTCACACGACTACCAGACAGTCAGAGAGGAAGGCGGGTCCTACTGTACCTGATCCAGGTGAAACTCTGTGGTTTGGGGTTTCCTCCACTCACACACCTCAGGGCAGCATTCTCCAAACCCACAGACCAGTCTCCCTTGTAGCCAGACACCTCTGCATGTGGAGGGACTGGGAGGAAGAACAACACTGTTTACAAAGTGCTTTACATAGAACAATAATAAGATGTAAACAGATATGACTAAACACAAGTAAACAGAGATGCAATGAAGAACAGATCAAGACTGCATAGGGAGTGATTCACATAAAAGTGTGTTATTAGAAGGGATTTACAAGATGAATCTGATGTTGCTAGGGAAGCTAAGGCTGACTGGTCAAGCTTTTAGCTGATGCAGTAATGAAAGACAATTTCCAATGAATGCCACATTCGACAAGAAACTAAAAATACAGTATTAAAGGCAGAAAGTCATATCCTGTAACGAACCACAGAATGATCATGTGTTCGGTTTTAGGGAACAAAGAGAAACTACGATCTATTTTTTCTTGTGAGTTTCTACCTCGGAAGTTATGAGGAATGGGCATTTAATACGGTAAAGAAATGTAGGCACTGGGAGTCAAGTGTGATACATTACTTATGAAGTCTTCCTGCTCTAAAGTGATAGCAATACAATCAGGAAGTAAAGCTCTGAAAGTGCTACCAATGTTGAAAGAGGTTTTTCTTTTCTTCATGTTTTGATTGCGTCCATGAGTGTGTTTTCTGGATGAAGTTCAGTTCCAAGTAAAACAGGCGTTATATGTTTCTGATGAATACTCACAGTGCACCACCAGCTTGTTACTGAGCCTGCGGGGGCCCTTTAAAGTCGGATGCCACACCAGACAGTCCAGCTTCTTGCCGTTCATGCTCCTCAGGGGATGCAGGGAGTAGTGCGAGGTGGCCGCCCCATTGTCGGAGGAGCGATTGGTGGACTGGCCAGACAGGTTGGTGTCCCAGGAGAGGTGGGGAGGCGGGCGGGCCACAGAGCGACATGAAGCGGCCTGTCGGTAGGTCTGGCCCTCCTGCAGAATCACAGGGTCCAGGGAGGAGATAGGAATGGCTGGAAGGGGGATTGTTACAATGTTTGATCAGAGTGAAGATAATGATGATAAGTCAATATACTTAGCAGAATGCACACACAGACTTAAAGACATCTGTAAACATCTTTTAGCAATCAGCTTCTTACTTTGAGCAATCGGTCCTATATGAACACACAGTTTTCAGAAGAATGTAATTGGCTTAGTTAGAGAAAGGTGATGTCACAAATTTCCAGCTAAGTTTTTGAGTGTTAAATTAAGTGTTGAATAATAACTAATTTCTATTCTTTTCAAACTTGAACTTTAATTGTTTATTAATATAGTTATAACTATTAATTTTGAGGGGCTTTAAATACTCTAGTCAGCTATAGTTATTTACTTATTACTTACTTACTTAATAAGATTATGAGATAAATATAAAATAATGAACCAATCAAAAATATATAAGGATTATTATCGTTATATAATTATTGTTATATAACATTATTATGTTGGTGTGGAAGAATATTGTAAAAATGTTGGAAAATATATATTTTTTAATTGTGTCTCTAAAGAGCTAATCAAATTAAAAACTAAAACATTTTTAACAGGAATTATTGTTCTTGATAATATGAAAATGCATTATGTTTCCCATGCTGGTGATTATTACCTTATAAAGAATGTAACAAATGCTCAACTTGTGTGTGACAAAACCCCAATGACAAATAAGGTGGTTGATTTGTTTCAGTTTTCATCCTAGTGCGACATTTTCACACTTTTATTTCTTCAGTAAAAACCTTGACTGGTCTAATCTTTTTTCTAACGTATTGCCACAAGGAAGGGACTCACTCCACACGGTGAGTGACATCTCTCTGTCAAAGTTTCCAGAAGGAAAGGTGCTGATGCGGCAGAGGTATTTCCCCTCATCGGAGACCTCTGTGTTCATGATGACCAGAGACGAGTCCAAGGTGGGGTCGCTGCTTTTAAAGCGCACACGTTGAGACCACATCCCAAACGCTGCAGAGAGGCAGAAAAGATGGAGAGAGAAAAAGAGAAAGGAAGGGAGAGAGTTAAAGACCATGTGAAGAAGGATGTGACACACAAAAAAATAAAGTCCAGGAAGTTCAAAACAGACCTTAGGGTTTCTTTTGTCCTTTTCACTTCCATACACATGTCAAGAAATTATATTTACAATCTGGGCGTTTAGCTCATGGTCTTATCCCGCATGTTTCACACTCACAATCGATGTATGCTTCAATTCCTAAATCTTCACCAAAAGAAAAGGAACCAAAGATAAACCAGAATCTTGGTGTCTGTAAAATATTCTTCACACCAAAATTGGCTCATTTCATTTAACTCTTTTAAATGGTAGTCACCACTTGCCTTAAAGCTCTATTAGTTCTATGAGTGAGCGGAAAAAAGCCTCCAATCAACACTTGTCAACCGAAACTGAAAAATCAACTTGTAATAGAGCGAGAATATCTGCTCGGTGGAATGAGCATAAAAGAGTGAGCGCTATGATAAGAAGACACTTCTCACTTATTCAGTGTGAAACTTTTTTTTAGCTTGAGCTAAGCCACAGTACCAGCTGACCTGTCTGTCCATTAGAATGGTGTGCAGTGATGATCTGCTCCTTGGTGCCATCTGATTTCTCCTTATACCAGGTGACCTGCACCAGAGTGACACCAGTTGGCTCGTAGCGGCAGGGCAGGACGGTCTCATCCTCTGCCAAGGACAGGATGGGATCATCCTGAGGGAGATCCACAAAGTCTCCCTGTATCACTGTAACTAAAGGAGGAGAGGGGTAGTTAAGTAATTACATCTAATGAGTGTTCAAGAAATATAACGGATGTAGAGAGAAAGAGATACAACGCACGTAATCAGTCCTTTGAAAGAACCTGCAATTGGCTTGTTTCAACGTGCAATCCAGTGACGCCGAGTTCAACGTTTACCAGTTCTAACCCTGACCTTTGACCTACAACGTGAACCTGTAGTTCCTTACAATTGCAACAGCAGGTCAAGAAATAATCCCATTTGCTATTTTACAAATTTACTAGACAAGAAAACTGCTCTTCTGGATTATTTTCAAATTTAAAAAGAACATAGTGATACAAGGAAGAAGCAAATATTACAAAAGCATGTGCACTTCCCACTGAAGAAGCCAAACTCATTTATCTTAGCTGGCTTATACTAAACTATCGCCATAGGCTATTTGTGTATTGCTATCTAGGCTGGGTAGAATAAATAAAAAACAAGTGGTCCGAGCTTCTTCTTTGTCATTAAAGTTAATTAAGGATTTAGGAAACATTTGAAATACTGCTTATTTGCTTTCTTGATAAGTTTTAGTATATATGTCATATATGTCCACTAAATATGAAACTACAGACAGTATCCTAATTAGTACATGCACTCAATTTTCTGTACTTGAGTATTTCCATTTTCTTCTACTTGACACTTCTACTCCACTCCATCCTAAGAGGCAAATATTGCGCTGTGCTAAAATGAATTCCCAAACTTGATCCCAGATGAATAATATA
This sequence comes from Cottoperca gobio, assembly GCF_900634415.1. Lineage (NCBI taxonomy): Eukaryota > Metazoa > Chordata > Actinopteri > Perciformes > Bovichtidae > Cottoperca > Cottoperca gobio. Next base: position 5,748,644 of record NC_041372.1, on the reverse strand, counting down.
GTTAAAATGAGCTCCACCTTTTGCAGCTGCAACATTTAAGTGATGAACACATTAATGCATCTATAACATTACATTTACGTAGGGACAAGAGTACCGCTAGTGCTAATTAGCATATCTTTACGCAAAGAATGTTAGCTTGGCTACGAGCCAAACTATTTCTTGGCGGTGTGTGGAGAGACAGTTGAGCTAACCGTAGCTTCATATTTAACAGGCAGATATGAGAGTGCTATTGTTCTTCTTCTCTTAATATCCTGTTTTTTAAAGTTTCATTAATCCTATGTTTTCATGAGATACAGTTGCGCAGTGTTCTAGCTTTGAATCAAAAAGTGTCTACAGAGTTATTCAGATGAAATAAGAATTCAAATGTTGACTTCAAGAATTGAATTTCAAGGCAAGAGGAGCACATACAGGGTTTGTAGAGTCCACACAGTGAAGACAGAAAAGAGGGAGAGCGAGCAAGTTCTCTATCAGACGAAGTACACTTGAAGATATGTCGCTTAACTAGTTGTTCGAGATAAGCTTTCAAAGCAAACTAATAAAGGGTTCTCTCAGTGTCTGGACAGAGCGAGACGTTCAAGGCCTCGGGAAACATCCAAGACATCAAATATGCACACTGTGTATTATGTGTGTCACTCTATAAACCACAAGCGCCGTGCGTGCATCTCTCTCGTTGTTCTCTCTACTTCTGTTTTATGGAGACCAAATACAATGTGTAAGATTATCCTTCGCTTTCCTGCAGCGATCTCAAAGTGCACACACACTTAGGGAATATGCTGAGCCTGATCCCTGCAACCTGCATCTCTCAGAGGGATATTTCTCTTGGCACCGCTACTAAAAATAAAATTCAGTTTTGTGAAAGTTCTGCCAATGCAAATAAGTGTAATGTTTGCTTATGGCATCTAAAAGCCTGGACAGCTGATTCATCGTCACAGTATGTTATTATGTTGATGCTGTTGGCACCAGGCTTGTGTTGCTGGTGATTGATTCTCTTTCAGAAGGTGTGATTTCTTGGTTGCGATGACCCTGTTGAGACTGAAATCAAACAGCTTTGCATGAAATAAATTAATTTCAGCAGGTGAATTACTCCCAAACACTAACGATGTATCAATCCTCAACATGACAGACCATGTGTTTGTAGGAAGAAATACAATACGGCTGGCCTTTTCATCAGTTACCCCTATAAGGGCCCCTATAATCAGTAGAAAATCAGCCTCTTATTTATCTCTGGTCACTATTCTGGCTGTTTGTTATTAAATCAATACAGTTATTGTGTTGTAGACAGCAATTGTACTTTGGTTTTACTGATTCCTGACAGGATCTGTTTTCTCAAGTCTATCATTTCAGTTTGAATATTGTTTGGTCACGATCTAGTTTTGATAGTCACCCTTCAGTTGCATCAAGTATTAGCGGCAGAATTGTTATAGCAGGAGAACTGCTATTCGTGTGGTTTTCTTGTAACAATAGCGTGGTTTCTGTCTAAATATTGCAAATTCAAAATCGTATCCACTCAGGCTTTATGCGCATTTTCAATTTGCACATAAAAAGTGGTGGATGGAAACGTGCTCATAGTGACATTGTACTTGCTAGCACAGCAGTGATTTGAGCTAAATAACTCACGTCCCCACGCCATTTAGCAGGTAGGCTGTATTGTTTACTATGTACACCATCTTAGCTTAGCATTTTAGCATGCAAAAAAGTTGCTAATCAGCACTAAACATGAAGTCCAGCTGAGGTTGATGGGAATGTCATCAGTTTGGCAGATATGTGGTCGTAAATCAAAGATCGACAGATTTGAATTTGAACTTGATGATGGCACTAGATAAAAAAAAATAGGCGATTGCCAGAGCCTGAGGGGGGACATGAATGTTTACGGCAATCCATTCAATAGTTGCTGAGACACATCACTCAAAACCACCCATGTGAACCACATGTGACGCAAGAGAAAAAGTCCAGCAATATATCAGAATCCTTAGGGTTTAATGCACTCGGCACCATAAATGTCATGACAATCCATACATAGTTGTGCAATGTCAGTCTGATATTGCACAACTATAGACTATACAACTATAGAGCTGTTAACATGGTGATAAATAGAAAGTGAAGTTACAAGGCCAGAACATGAATGAAAACAACGTGAACTTTGTGATTCTGTTGATTCGCACTGAATACCTAATGTGTCGGAATATGTTTAGATATGTCAGCAGGTAGGTGATTCATGCATTTACCAGCAGACCTGATGAGTGTACTCTGCAGACAGGTGTGTTTTTCCATGAATGTGTGTGTGTGTGTGTGTGTGTGTGTGTGTTTGTCAGGCTGAGGTTTAAGCCATACTGTGGAATCTGCCTGTGCTGCATTACTAGAATAAGAACCAATCCTGCCTTTATGAATGGGTTTGAAAAAGTATTTACTCGTATCTATCAATCATTGTCTGACATTGTGTAAGTAATATGTTGGTACACTGGTTAATGCATAATAATACATGGTGTAAAACAATACAGTAGAACTGAACAATTGTTTGAGGCTGACATGCATAGACCTACTGCATTTACAACATGTACACACACATTTAGGCTTAAGCAACACACACACACCCACACACACACACACGAAGTTCCTCTGAATCAGACAGGAGGAGGATAATTGATCAACAATAACCTGCTTTTCCAGAAATATCAGACAAGTGTTTTCTTTAACTGCTCCAGCAAAGTCAATCGTTCAGACAAACTGGTCCCTAGTACAGAGCGTACAGAACTTAGCGTATGAATATCCATGATATACTGTAGCCCAGCTTTCATAAGCAATACAAATATAGGTCACATTTTATGAACAGGTATACAAGTATTGTAGAAATATTAGGAGATACACATAAAATAGCCTACAATAAGGTCATTACAGGCACACTATGGCCCTGAAGGAATATCATATCCGACACAAGACAGGAGACATACTGTAAAGAATTAAAAGAATACTATATTTCTTCATGATATCACTTCTGCATGTAAAGCTTTCTTACCAAAGATCCGGAGGACACAGAGACACAGAGACAGTCTGTTCAGCAGAGATGACATTCTCCTCGGCAGTTACTGTTAACTGTGCACAAGTTGGGTCAGCGCTGAAATAAAGCTCATCCAGGTAAAGGTATCCTAAATGACAGGCATGCATGAAGCACTGAGGCAGACTCATGACTCCATCCTCGAACACTTCCAAAGTCCCGTCCCTGGAAAGAAATATTATAGTTGTATAAACTCAGTCCTAGTGAAAAGTGTAAATCCTTTCAGCTTGGTTACGTTTTGGCTTGTCAAGCCCACGCCATCATGTTTGCTTATTAGAAAAAAGAAGGCGCAGCTTAACCTGTTTGGGATACACCTGTTTGAGATACACCCCTCTTCTCTCTCTCTCTCTCTCTCTCTCTCTGTCTCTCCCTCCCTTCCTCTCTCTCTGTCTCTCTCTGTCTCTCTGTCTCTCTCTCTGTCTCTCTTCCTCTCTCTCTCTCTCTCTCTCTCTCTCTCTCTCTCTCTCTCTCTCTCTCTCTCTCTCTCTCTCTCTCTCTCTCTCTCTGACACACACACACGTGCACACCACCAAAAGTTACTTTTCCGGTTTGGTTGAGGCAACATGACAGTTATATTCTCGTCTTTACTTGCTCTGCTTAGAGGAGAGGCAGGTGAAAAGCAGACATGGAGAGCCCGTTTAAAGATTGGATATTATACTAGGCTGATATTAAAACAAAAGTTACCTCCTCCCAAAGGAGAAAAACTAATTAATCTTTTAATTTTGAAAGGGATATTAGCCCAGGTGAGCCTCACTTTTGCCCACTTTTGGTACACTGAATCTACAACCACCTCATAAATCAATTGTACATTATTGTACAGTATGTTTTCCTGCATTCTTCCCCCCCCCCCCCACGTGACCACATTACAATCCTTTTACCACTCCCTATATAAACATAATATCTAGGAGACAGTTTCCCTAATTTACAACTGCAAATCAAAGAAAGACAAAGTTATGTAATAAGCAAGTTAAACATTTAATTGTTTTTGTGTTTGTTTGTTGTTAACGGCTCTACGTTTCCTTCAGGCAGCAGTTGAGATACAAAACTTAACAGCAGTATGTGTTATTTATTTGATTTATTTTAGAGAGAGGTGTGTGTGTGGGGGGTGGGAGGGGGGGGTGGGGGGACAGGTAAGGAATTCAACAAAGACACCATCACTGCCATCCTGTGGTGTGCAGGAGACACTTCTCAGTATTGAACATAGCTTTAACTATATTCACTGTCTTCCATCAAGCACAAAACTAGAATACTTAAAAAATATATATAAAAGAGGAAGTTAGCTGGACAGTTTACATACAAAATATAACATCCATTTAATTTTTGTTTATAAGCATTGCATTACATAATATTTGTAAAGCATTTTTCTAAGTATGTTTGCATAAAAATTAAATATGTGCAACAGAACAGTAAAAAGAATAGCTTAAAATAACAAGGGCAACCTTTTTTTTTTATTGCCCGTCTTAGGCTCAGCTTCCCTGCTTCTAAAAGAAAAGGGGAAATGAACACTGGTGCACGCAATATTCTCTCAACATTCTCTCCAAATCTAAGCAGAGTAAGATATGCAATATTTAATATACAAAAACAAAAAGGAAAACGTCTGTCTTGGTCGCTCATCGTGTCACTTCTTCATTCCAATAGTTTCATAAGTGTCCGCGGTGTAAGGATTCAAACCCTGGAAGGAAAGCAGAGAGTAAAAATTATTAAATTCAATGTAGAATATACTTTATCAACAATTATTAAGAAATCATCTGTCCTTCATTTCCTTTACATTATTCACGGCATCAAAACTCACCATATAGATGCCCTCACCAGCATTCTGTCAGGGGTAGAAAACAGCAATATTAGATACAGCATAAGTAATAAAACACACATTGTGTCTCTGTGTAAAGAGGAAGAACAAGCCATGTGAGAAGTACGAGCCAAAGAGTGTGTCAAAATGTTTTAGGTTGTGTGCAGTTTGTGGCTGGTAATAGGAAATAAAAGACTAATATAACTAAAGCAGACAGACAGACAGACAGAATCATAGCTTAACAAAAATAAAACATATGTATACATATACATCAATTTTAGACTACAACTCATGTCTTCATGTCTATTTCAATCACGCAGGTACAGTGTGTATGTATTCTTACCTGCTTGGCCTTTGGCTTCTCAGCTTCAGCCTGCTGAGCATTGTAGATCTGCAGAAGTGTTTAATTAGTTATAATTATCATGTCAAACTGTAGTTTTCCCATCCATTTACAGTTGTTTTTTTTAAATATAGAATTGTATTAACTTCAACACTGTTTACTGGCCAAAACAATACGTGTTCTTAGTACATTACGTGTCAAAAAGCAAACGAGCTCAGACTCATGTTGAGTTTTATTTTGGGAGCAAAATGTTAATTATTCCACAATCAAAAAACTAAATCTAAAATAAGAACTGGAAAATACTGTACAGTACATCAGCATAGGATATTAAGGTATTCTAGCAAGATAGTTTATGTCTTTGATACTTTTTTCCCTTTCAGAATGTGTAGTATGCTTCATTTTACTGATGACACCATGGCTTACATCAACATTAATAATGTACCAGAATTACTTTCTTTGGTCAGACAATAAAAAATAAAATGTTCTTTCCCATTTAAAATGATTGCACATCATTTGTGATATACATTTGATTCACATATGTTTCTGTAAATGCAAATATGTAGCATGCAAACCTTGATTCTGCAGTAGAGAGCTGTCAGGATGATACCATACAAAAACAGGATACCATCCAGCACGTAACAGACATATGGCTCTGCTAGAGCAGCTGAAGAACCACAGGAGAACACTTTCTTAGGAGCAAAGTCATATAAAAAGCACTTCTACATATGGTGAGAACATTGGTACACAATCATTTAAAGGGATCATCATCAAGCATTTATCTCAGAGTCCTTCCTCCGTTATAGTTGCCTAACTTTTGGATAAATGTATCTTGTAATGTATCTGTTGGTTGAGAAGATGGGGCTGTTTCATGATCTTTTACACAACAGTATTAATGAATAATGGCGATGTTACCATTTCAGGTTGTGAAACAAACAGCAACAGCAGACTAGATTACATAAAACAGCGTACAGATCAAACCATGTGTATTATCTTGAGTGAATACAATCTATGGAGACATACTTAAGGGAGATAAGGAGGAAGAGTGGAGTGGGCCATTTGATGCTGATTCAGACATTGATGTAAATATACAAGAAAAATTAGAAATGAAAAAGAAAATGAGACATGAATATCTAACCTCTCAGTGAGAATCTCGGACTAATCTTACACATGCACATAGAGGAGTAAATAATGATACAGAAGTAGGGCTGTAGATAAGAACACACACAGGGCTGCACATCACAATATGGTGCATCAGAGGATTCATTATTATTTTATTGAGAATACATAGATTGTAAAAGTAGGATGTTGACAAGCTTTTACAGAATATTGTTTTCCTATTGCTGTTATTTAAAATATTTTTTAAATCAAATGTTATATGTGCAACCGCATTAGTTCAACATTTATAAAAGTTTATCTTTAATGGTATTAAACAATCAGAAAAGATGGACATTATTCAGGCAAATATCATGTGGATATCACACTAGTATTGTTGTCCCTACAAGGCTACTTGAACATTTTTTTATTTTTTTTTATACATACACATAAGTGAGGCATTCAATGTTAAGCTGCAATGCACAACACTAAGTTCTCGTTCCCCAGCGTGTACTAAGTGTAATATTAAGACTCAAAACTGTACGGTGTCAAGAAGTGTACATTCATTAAAGGTTACTGTCATTTATAACCCAGCTTTTAAAAAGGTGTCTACTTTCTGGCCTGTCTATTGCACACATCAAAGACTCCCACCACAGAAGACTTTTAACCTTTTGTGCAGTGAATATGTTGCAGAAATGACAAGCAAACTCTTCACAAAAGCACAGCGACATAGGGTCATATTTTCTCTCAGAAATATAGAACATCGAGCTTTACGTTTGAGGAATTTCTGAATATATACGGCTAACATCTTCAGACTACATTGGCCCTATTTTAGAAGTTATTAAAATGGGAAATATCAGCTGCAATATTGCAAGAGTGTATGAGGAATGTCACTTTGAAGATAACTATTTCGGATTTATGTGTGTTCAGTTTTCTCAAATTAATATCCCTCCTTAATTTGTTAATAATAATAATAATGTGTTAAGCAATTGATGCATAAAAAACTATTGTGAATATAAGTAATTAATGTAATTTGCATGTACAAATATCGATCCCTTGTACTCATTTTATTAATAAAAATATAAATAATAATAATTAATGATTGTTTGATGTTATTTAGTTTGTTTTCATTTGTTAAAGTGTCTTCCTGCTCAATTGTCTCACAATTCACTCTTTTAATATTGACTGTTTTCATTTAATGATCACTCAACGAGTTTAATTTAAATATTTAGCTCTGATTAGGGAGAGAAAACTAAGAAGCTCCATCTCACAATATTGAAAACAGAGTAACAGCACTGGCCAATCAGAGCTCTTAATGCTGTTGGTTGGACTTTTCTTAAATTATTTTCATTTAAATGGAAAAAGATGAGATAATGAAAACTGTAAAAAGGTTAAGAAGATAACAAATTGTGAGATGAAATAAGTATAATAGGGAGAGAAGTAATGTGACATTTAATTAATATTTCCAAATTATTTTTAATTGTATTGTTTAATTAAATCATTCTAAATAACCAGTGGAAAAGGTTCCTGTGGCACAGATCTGAGCCACAGTTTGTTTGAGACCTCTTTGTGTAACTAATAGAACAAATATAACTAAACTAATGTATAAAATATAAAGTTGCTTTTCTCTCATTTAGTTAGAGAACCATGACAACCTCTCTATGATGAAATCCCCAAACAGCGCGTAATTTCCTCTCCTTCACAAATTTGATGAAATTTCTCAGAAATCTGTGATCACATGACTTCTTCCTAAAATTCCAAATAAAGTCACCTTTTCAGAGTAACAGTTATTAGTAAAGCAGAACGTATCTACTTGCTTTCTGTGACACTTGATATTGTTGGACATATTTGGCATTAGTTATGGAAATGATATTAAAAGTGAAAAATCCAGTTTTGAATGCCTGATCTGCTGTGCATGTTGTCTTTGCTGTCAGCCAGAGTTATACATGGCGTGTTATCTAGCCTTATATCAACAGCTCTTTTGGTTTACGTAATTCACATGTTGCACGGGTTAAAGGAAGCAGCCTCGTTTAAGACTCCCAAAATAACTAATGATCTCTTAAGGTGACTAATACTTCAGCATGTGTCCCAAAACATTACCTTCCACTTGTATCCAACAAGTGGATCTCAGCGCACATTCAAATAAGGGAACAAAAAATTCTCACGACTCCAGACCCCTGCAGCATTCTGTAGACTACCACTTGGTGCTATTATGATATAAATAGTGTGATGTATTAAGCGTGTATGTGCAGTTCTACGTATTGCAATAGAAGGTATATTATAGTTTAAAACGTCTAAGAGGGCCAGCAAACAACGTGTAAAGTGTGTAAAGGCAAGCAACCAAAATTTGCTTTGAGGTTTTACAACAAATTAACGGCTCAGTGCACAAGGCGCATTGAGGAAACATGTTTTCAGATGAGTCCGTATCTTTCTCTTAAAATTCGACTCACCCGTTTGCAGTGGCTCCACATTATAGATCACAGATACTAGAAGTAGGTCAGTTAAACTAAAATATCTCAGCTGTAACTTCTCTTACACATTGAATGCAACAGTTTATGGCTAAACTTTCATTATTGATTGATCCCCAAATTATTTTCTCAAATAAATAATTGATTATTTGGTCTATAAAACCATAGCAAAAAGTGAAAAATGCAAATCCCAATTTTCTAGATCCAAAGTTGTTGTTTTGGAATTACTTTTTTCCCCACAATCAGTCCAAAACCCCAAATGTATTTAGTTTAATATAATGTAACCAAGGAAATCAAGGAAATCCCCACATTTGAAAAGCAGTACATTTGGATTTTTTTCCATTAAGAAAGACTTTATTTTATTATTATTCAAATGGTTTTAAAAATGTTTCAGCTCTTCTGTATTTACCCTAATGTAATGTCTTCTTGGCCTATTAGACCCCCAATAATAAACAAACCTTTTAAAGCTATGTATGCACGAGTACTTGTGAATGGAAGTACACTGAAAATAGTCAAATTGGTTTAATCCTTGTTAAAATAAATTTGATTTACTAATTATTCTTAACTGCAGTTTAACCAAAATGATCAGGAACGAGACACAACGCCATGCCCAGCAGGCATAAGAGCACACAGGGTCAGCTTCTCTTTTCACAGGAACTGCAATTTGATGACTACATTTCTGCTGACGACACGGAGTAGAATAAGGCCAAGTCAGAAAACTTCACTGCTCTAAATAAACATCTGCCAACATCTAGTAGTAGTCCACAGCAAATGCATTTCATGTCAAAACCCCCTTATTTTCACTTTGGTCAACCTCATAATTCATTTCTGCTTATCTGAATGAGGTTATTTGCTTCCAAACTCAAAAAGTACTCTCATGAGGTTCTTTGTAACTTAAATTAAAAAGTCAAAACCATTAGACATTTCCAGACATCCAACCACCCGTAGTAATGTAAAAAACTTTAGGTTATAGTGTAGCTCAATTTGACATTAGAAACTCACCAGCTCTCCCAAAACTCATCCACAAAGGAATCGCCACCAGTAACGGACTCCTGCCCCACACGGCCATGGTAACACAGGCTCAACACGGACAGATGGGCACAGTAAGTGGGCAGCACACAGCAAACACAACAACTTGTGGGTGTTCTTTTTTTCTCTTTTCTGGTGAACTCGAGTGTTGCTTTACCTCGCAGCCAACAGGGGAAGTTGTGGTGTGAGCTCTTAAGTCCATTTGTCTCGGATCTCAATTATACCACTCCCCTTTTAACACCAACCAGAGGAAGAACATACTTCTGTCGGTGCTGTCATGTTTAATAATGAATTTTCAGACGAGTCAAGGAAATGGCGCATTTGTCGTTTAAAAACCGTATAAATTCCCCCCTTTGTAATGTGCTGGTGAAAAAGTACAACTCACTACTTTGCTGTTCGGTCATAAAATATTTATTAGGTTTATTTGGGCATTGTACATCACTGATTATAAGTAGAGTCATCTCTCAAGCCTCACTACAGCAAATAGTGAACAGGAAGAGAAGCCGACTAACAGATGTGTAAAAGAGAGAATGAACCAACACTTTAACGGTCAACTTCTCCAAACACTATGTCCTGTGTACCTGTCAGAAGAAGAAGAAGAGGCTCAGTACAGCTTCATACAAAAGCTAATATTTGTGTATTTTCAGTATAGTCCTTGTGAAGCTGAATTCTTGAACAATAGCAACTTTCTTACCAATAATGGCCACCACATCAGCCAACATGTGTCCTTTGGCCATTTTATCCAGACCAGCCTAGAAAGATGAAAACATTTATTAGACCAGCTACCACTATTGTGGGCAGACGAGCTCTTACAACATTGAATATTCATCCTTCATGAGATTATAGCCTGGAGATAATGCACTAACTACTGTAATAGTTTGTTTATGCAACTTTAAAAGACATTTTTAGCCTTGAAGAGCAAAATTCAAATGACTACGCTAAACAGCAGTTCATGTACCCATGAGCTAAGAGATGAGCAGGAAGGAGGAAGAAGGGGGGGGGGGAGGGTCTGTATGCTTCTAAAATGGTTCTATAGTACTTAATAAAATCTACTTAATGAACTAAAAGTAGCCTTAAGGACAAGCCGTTAAGCATGCTGAATAATTGATACCCGGTGTGTTAATATTTCACAGTGTCTTGTGAGGTTTTAAGTGCGTACCAAGTGAGCAAATCCAGGAGCTTTGATCTTGCAGCGATAGGGTCTGCTGGAGCCGTCTGATACCAAATAAACACCAAACTCTCCCTGCAAGCGACACATGGAGACACACACAAATACACTCTAGTGAGCATATTACATCACAACAAATCCCTAAAGGCCTACAAAGGCTTCCCAATTAATTAAGACTGAAAACACCTTGTGAATACTAAGAATCTACAGTCAAACACATTTTCTTTGCTAGGTTCAAATATATTAGGTCTATTAGGACATCTGCAGATTATCTTATTTATACGACTAGTCAGAGGAAAATTATAGTTTTAAACAGAAACTTTATACACATTACGAGTGGTCTCACCTTGGGGGCCTCCACAGCTGTGTATGTGGACCCTGGAGGGACCTGGTAGCCCTCTGTGTACAGTTTAAAGTGGTGGATCAGAGACTCCATGGACATCTAGGACAAGGAGCACATAAAACATGTTAGGTGTCAGCAGCTGTTGAAAGTGATGCACACGTACATTAGAGGAAGTTCAATCTGCACATGTTGACTGAAATGTAAATTTGTAACACTGAGCGTTCCAACACTGAGGCCCTAATTGTGGAAAGGAGGTTGTGTGAAGATAAATTAGTGACGCCACTGAAATTTTATTTACACGCAGAAGTGATAAAGCACAGGCAACATCCAAGATTTAATAGCCTGCATGCGTAATGAAACCATCGCACGGGAATAAAGAGGAAAAACATTGTGAGGGAGATTCAAGTTTCCCCACACCAGCTCACCTTCATCTCAGACCTTTTGGGTGGAGCAACCTTGGCATCATCCACCTTAATCTCTCCTTCTGGCATCTTGTTGAGCGCCTGGTGCATGATCCACAGGGATTGCCTCATCTCCTCCACTCTGCACAGATACCTGGACAACACACAGAGAACACTGCGGTAAGATACAGATGCATGACTCGCATTCTGAACCAGATGCCGATATGTCGATAATACTGCATATTATTCATTTACATATGGTTGTACAGCAATGCTATAAAACATCCCTGTGAGTGCTAGATTGAATGTAAAATAATGTGGCATACTAATTTTATATGTGCGTTCGATGCAGCTTTCATAAAATAGCAATGACATACCACTGCAAATCAAACGTCTGACAATTATCTTGCTTTTCACAAGAGTGTTCAGTGTAAATAAGATGTTCGATACAGAAAATCAGAAGTGGTAAGGTGATGATTCTGGTGATGATGCAAGAGGAAATTCTCATGTTACAAGTCGCAGCTTGCATATTGCAAATTTGGTGAAACTGCCCACTGAGTTGAGACAGAAAAGGAAATGGAACTGAAAACACTGTTAAATAATAACTACAGACATGTTCTAATCCTTTACCTGTCATAGCAGTCTCCTTTGCTTCCAATGGGGATGTCAAACTCCACCTCGTCGTACTTGTCGTAAGGCTGAGACTTTCTCAGGTCCCACTTGATGCCCGACCCTCGCAGCATCACTCCACTGGGGGAGGGGGAGGTGATAATTATCACAGTTCATACACATCAAACTCACTAAAATATTTGTGCATTTCATAAAAGGCAATGGAAGGGAAGGGAAGGTGTCTTTTCACTTTCATTAGTGGTTTACCTGAAGCCGTAGTTGAGGGCTTCCTCGGCCGTAACGACCCCGATGTCGACAGTACGATTCTTCCAGATACGGTTGTTGGTTAACATCTGCACAGAAGAAAACCAACAGATTTGAACATGCAATGATATCTGTTCACAACATCTTCACCGTGTTAAGAACTTGTGCATATTTATTAAAAAATAATAATAAATAAATAAATAAATAAATAAATAAATAAATAAATAAATAAATAAATATATATATATATATATATATATATATATATATATATATATATATATATATATATATATATATATATATATATATATATATATATATATATATATATATATATATATATATATATATATATATATATATATATATATATATATATATATATATATATATACACACACACACACATATATACACACACACACACACCTCTTCTACTTCATCAATTCTGATGGAGAAATTCTTGCACCACTCGTAGATGTCGTCCATCAGGCCAACGGGCAAATCCTGAAACACATTTAAGATCATTAGCACTTCATTGATTATGCCTATTTTGGTGCACTAAGTGGCACACACTTCGTATGCTTGATACATCCGTCTTGTTGCTCTTTGCACCATTTTCCAAAAGAGAGAGAGTTTAATTTTGTTGTAAAAAAAAAAGAACCACAGGCATTATTCAAAGAATTCTCCTACCTGATGCACACCACCAGGTCTGATGTACGCAGCGTGCATTCTGGCTCCGGACACTCGCTCATAGAACTCAAACATCTGAGAGGAAACGAGGGTCACAGTTATTAGAGAGGGCGTCCACATTTATTTATAATTAGATGAAGCTCTAAAATCACTAAATCTCTTGCAACCACTTAAGAGTTGCATGATTTTCAGTGACTCGATTCTTTCTGTTGAGTAACTGTAAGGTAATGCGTGTCTCACGTGCCAATTGGTATTGATTTTTTTTCAGGAATATTCAGCAAACTTAAGAATGTTGCAGGCAGGTCTAACTGGTTCTGACCTTCTCTCGCTCCTCGAACAGCCAGAAGAAGGGGGTCATGGCACCAATGTCAAGGGCGTGCGTAGTGATTGCCATGATGTGGTTCAGAATGCGAGTCATCTCTCCGTACAGAACTGCAAACACAGCACATCCAACCATTTGAGTTTCTTGACAAAAAAAATGAATTGCCAACATTTCTTTTTAAAGTAATTCTTCAAGCAAATGTATCAACATTTCACAGGTGCTCAAATTAGTAGATTTACAATTTTATTTTCTTTGGAGTAAATTAAGGTATTGGACGGTTTAAAATCAGTACCATTTGTTTGCCTCAATATTCAGAATTTTATGAATATCAGCACTATATAATCCCATAGGTAATAGAAATGCCTGTCATCGATGGAGGACAAAATGTGTCCTCTAAAAATATATTTGACATATTTTAAGGCCTTAAATTATTTGATTTAAAATGTTAAGCCTGTGCCGAATCTGCAGGCACTGAAACACTTCTGGTACGTACCTCTGATCCACTGTGCACGGGGGGGAGCCTGGATGTTGAGCAGCTTCTCCACAGCCAGAGAGTAGGCCTCCTCATTACACATCATGGAAACATAGTCCAGACGGTCAAAGTATGGGAGAGCCTGTAGCGTTAAAAGAAGAGGAACTGAAGGATACTGGGTGAGGGAATTCCAAAAACATTGTGTAACACAAGACGCATGACAAAGGCCCTCTTAATCTTTGATCAAGTCTGTTGGCGTGAAAAGTTACATTTTATAATTTTCAGTTGAGGGTTGACGTGCTCCCTTGATCTTGCACCCTCTATTTTTACAAAGTAAATCTGGCTCATTCTCCACAGTAAGTCGCTGTGTTGAATGCAATACATCAGGATTTGCAATAAGTTGCGTTGCAAATTACTGTTCGGTACTTTGAGTCATGGCAGAGCTGCTGTTTCTTAGCCTGGTTAAAAACTAAAAGAGCTCCACGGATTATATATTTCCTGGTCGATCATTTGATCATTCATGCGTGCGTACAAAATGTAACGATTCAACCCACTACTCAATCAATATAAAAAAAAGGCTATTTACTGATACTGTAAGTGGTTCAGTACCTGCAGGTAGGTCTTGTACTCGATGAGCTTCTCTGTGCCACGGTGAAGCAGGCCGATGTGGGGGTCACATTTCTTGACGGACTCTCCACTGAGCTCCAAGACTAGACGCAGTACACCGTGAGCTGCAGGATGCTGGGGACCAAAGTTGATGGTCAGGTTGGACACTTCCTTCTCTGCATTAGGGTCTTTGTCTGCAAGGAGCAAACAAAAACATAAAAGGGCAGCTAAGGCAAACGAAATCATTGAGAGTAAAACAACTGGTTATTGCTTCAGGATCTGATTTTCTAATACAAATAAGAGAAAAAGAAAATTGCCACTTTTTAAAGCTAACAATAGAAAGCGATGAAGTTCGTGTCCATGTTATGGGGATTACACATTCAACTGCAGAGTGAACAAATATGTAATGCTCATTTGGGCCCTATATAAGGAATTAATGCATTTCCTAACAAAGTCTGATATTTATTTTCCATAAATATATTGGTAATGTTGTCAGCTTCCACACTGTCTTGGCAAATGTGTGACTGTGTGTGTGTGTGTGTGTGTGTGTGTGTTACCATTCCATGGGGGTGGTTTCCAATTCTCATTAAGAGCAGTGGGGTACATCACTGCCCCTTCATACTGCTGCATCCACTCCACATCTGGCTGCCATTGTTTCTGTCTTTGAAAATCAAAGAAAATGAGGTAAGGTTGTGTTCTTCAGTTTTACGCCAACGCTGACAATTGAAGAGATGCAAATATGGCATTCTAGAGTAGGTGTCACCTCTCAGGATACTTTCATCCCGCCAGAGAGGCTTTAATCTAATTTAGTTTCGCCTGTCATTTAGACAGGGTGATGATCTGGGCTACACTGTGCTTACCAGCCTGACAACTGTCAATCACATTGGCTGATTGAGGGAGACACGCAGAGCAAAGATATGGGTCATGCCATCAAAATGTGTTTATTATGCTAAATATTGCAACATCAAAACATGGCTACATAAAAAACGTTTTAATTATTCTTTTAGACCTCTTACGGTATCAGAATACGTCAATAACAAGCCTGTATGTTCAAGTCCCCTTGACGTTGGTGCTACATGACAGTACGTGTAGCAATGAAGACCATTTCAGAGACCTCTAAACTGATTTTAGTGACGGGTCATAGTTTATAAAAGACCGGGTTTCTTTACTTATATACACATGGGATTCGCTTTGACCTTACACAGAGCATAAACGATGCATACAACCGATAAACACTGACCGGCGTTAGCTAACCAGACAGCTAAGAGTTAACCTACAGTTTAGGTAACGTTACCGACTAGACAGCAACATATGCTTCCTGGATGACATTGTTATAATAGTTACATGCGTGCTTTGTTAGGAAGTTTTCCATTCAGAAAGAAAATACAAATTGTTGCAGGTGACTCGAATTATTTTGAAGAGACATGTCGGCTTATTTAGCAGTATGCTAACATTAGCCTTTCAGAGTGCATATTTACGTGGAGCTCAAGCTATAACGGCTGGAAATACAACGGCCACACGAAGTGTCACGTTTCATATGTTTGTCTCTTACCTGTTTTGCACGACAGTACAGCCAGGACTCAGCAAATTATTATTTAATATTAATTTTGTTGAAGGACGTCCTAATTTAGTAAGCGACCTCAACATTGTGGCCGCCATCTTGGCTGCTAGACTGGCCACTGACGTAGAGGAGTATCTTCTTTTGTTGTTTTGTAGTCGCTCTACGTGAAAAACGTGTGTGTCTGCCACCTATCGGTGAGATGTATCCCCATACATATAGTAGCCTACACCGAACTCAGTTTTATAAAAATAATTAGGAATGTAAACATATGAATATAGTAATAATTTATGATAAGGACACTGTTAAGTAGGTTGTGTAAAATAGTTGTGTTCAATAGTGCGCTCACCTGTATGTGTGTGTGTGCCAATAGATAAATTGTCATATCAGCAGTCATTGTTATTGCTCACTATTAGGAGCCCTTACTGTGAGTTTGCCATGGAAAAAGATGGCTAATCAGAATGTGAGATATTAAAGGTAAATTTAAAAATTATATTATTCTTTAAATAAACCCTATACATATAACACAGATATATAACTCCATTCCCCCTAAAATGGGGCTCCATTTCTAACCCAAAATAACAAACATGACCATTTTAACCCATCTCCCCAAAGACGAAAAATTCAGCTTTTTATAAAAAACAGTGCTTTTATTTATGTAATACTGTGGAAAAATAATTACATACCATTTTTAAAAAATATTGAAGATAATGAAATTAAAAAATGAGAGTTTGATAACGTTTGTTGTACATCTTTTGAACAGTTGTCTCTGCTACGAAGAACAGTACAATAAGATAAACATTGGATTTTCTAAATTCAAAGACACAATAATACAGGATACAGTCCTACCAGAGGTATAAAAGTACTGTAACAGGATTGTGAGAGAAATGATATGGACATATACTGAAGCACACACCCGCACACTTAGACACAGACATGCATACACACACATACTGTATACACATGCATACAATAGTCGCGCGCGCACTCGAGTCGTGCGCTGCGTGTTTACAGTATGCTTCCCATACACTGCTGTCATTCACACATCTATACAAACACACTGTACAAATCGATGTGCGCGCCACTGCCCACACACTCCCTCTTGATCTCTCTCTCACACTCACACACACTCAGTCATACACTACTATACGTCAATATTGTGGACACGCCTTCATTGAACCTCTCAATACACATTCTCCTCTGGCCTATTTCGGCAGACAGACGATGAGGAATGATTCAAAATGGAAATGTACGACATGTTCCCCTATAAGGCCACACAGTTCTAAACCCAACATCTGTGTTTTTCTCCCTGTCTGCACCAAGCTTGTAGTTAGGAGCTCAGAGAAAAAAAGCTCAAGCCTACGAAAATGTCTGGGAATGACTCAAGGCCCAAAGCCTGGTTTGTAAAGCAACAGTCACCAATAGAATGAGCTTCTACTGCATATACATGGTTTGAGGTGAAGAACAACATGAACACTTGGCACTAGGTTTCTTTTATACACTGATACACCCTTCTGATGTGAAACACGTCCTGAATTCAGGCTCTGCTGTTGACACAACTCTTCACTCCATCTCAGTGGAATCACCCAGGCAAACGCCCGAGGTAATCGGGCTCAAGTTCAAACTTTTGGTCCATACATACACATTACATGTTTTACATCGACAAAAATAATTCTGTAATGTTAAAAAATAGAATACAAAGCTCTAGTCTGGTGTGCAAATAAAAAGAAGACATTACACAGATATAGATAAGGGACGTCTAAGCATGAATACTGTAGATGCAGTGCAAAATGATGACCACCCTCCCAACCCCAACACACGCTGCCTAACAGGCATGATGGCATATACCACTGTACAGAAGGGCATTCTGGGATACTATATATATGTGCTCTATGATCATTGACAACCAGCAAAAAAAAAAAAAAATGGCGGCCAGAAATGACTTCCACTGGTTGAGGTTTTTCCCAATCAGCGTTTTCCATATTTGACAGTCAGTCAGTTTTGCCTAAAGACGTTCTCTCTCATCATTTACAAAGTCAGTTCATAGCAAAAGCTATAGGGCTCCAAAGATCTGTGATCTCTTGTCTTCTCTCTGGTTCTTGCTCTCTTTCCCAGTCTTGATTGTGACTTGCGCCGTCCGCTCTTTCAGAGCTCAGATATACAACACATGGGGAGTGAGGGAATTCAAAATTGTGTGGAATTTCCCTTCCCTGTCTCACTAAACTAAATTTCCACTGGTCTTTTTTTCTCTCTGTCTCTCGGGCATGGTCTTCTGACTCTGTGCATGGGTGTGTGTGATGTTTTTCTGTTTCTGTAGTCTGTGTTTGTGTGTGAAAATGTGTGCGTGTAAATCTATGATTGTGTGTCGTGTTTTTAGATGTGACACTATTTATAAGATGCGTCCTCATGCTCTGCTAAGACTGTGAGGTGGTTATGCGTCTCTCTGTCTCACACGTGAGTCTGCATCCTCTGTGTGTGTCGGCTGTGGGAGTAGTCAGATTGTTGCGAGGTGTAGGAGAAGCGAGTGGAGCTGCCGTACTTCCCTAGTCCAGTCTCTGATCCTGAGGGAGCAGGACCACCGGGACCCACGCCGACCACAGGGCTCCCCACGACGGAGCCCATCCCTGTTCCCACCACGGGTCCCACCCCAGGTCCCACCCCAGGTCCCACCCCAGATCCCACCCCAGATCCCACCCCATACATTTCATAGGATGGGCAGGCCTCCAGCGGGGCCAGGCTGGACGGGGCAAAACCCATGCGGTAGGTCTGGTAATGCGAGGGGTATCCGTAGTTGTCGTAGGCCAGCTGGGAAGTGGAGTCCAGGAGGCTGCAGTCTCCCGGGAAGTCGCTGGCCATGGGGGCGGGGTTAGGCGGGGGCTGCTGGCTCTGGCCACGGGTGAAGGTGTTGAACTGGGCGTAGCTGATGTGGGACAGTCTAGAGGGGGGCCGGGGATCATAGCAGGCCTGGGGGCGGCCAGGGGAGGTGAGGGGTCCAGGGGGACCAGGGGCTCCTCCGCTGGCCGTGGCTCCTGAGCCTCCGGCACTACTGCTAATAGATGCGGCTCCCCCTGGTGTTCCTTGAGGGGAGCGGTAGTCAGAATAGTGCAAGGTGGAGCGGGAGGCAGGGCGGCCTTCATCGTGGGTGGAGGCTCGCACGTTGTAGTAGCCATTGGTGGGGTCCTGAAGACAGACAAATAGCCAAAGGCAAAGAATGGGCATTAAGAAAAGATATAATAAGGGAAACAATAATAATGTTTATTTCATTACACAGCTTTGTTATTGCTTGATTTGGATTTGTCAGTTAGAGCATTATACAGTGTTTGCTATAGACTTAGTCCTTAAGCAAATGCAATAAAAACTTTTTTGAATCAATATTTGGTGTCAAATGATTGATTTCTTTAGTAAGTAGCTGTTGACCCGCTCGCTGTACATGATCCCTTACATACCAATTGTATAGTGCATAGATTCTTAAGGTCAAAAGGGCTCTATAATAAAATTGTTCTGTTCCTTTAAATCCCCAAAGGCAAATCCTCTTGTAGAAGGTCAAAGGTTGAACAGATTCCTTCAGATTGTGCTGCGAGGGCACTCTGCGCTCTTTTTTTGTGACTCAGCTGCTTGAGATCAGAATGATTTTTGGGAAATGTATGCAAATCAAGTTACAGTATGGAGAAGACAAGTCCTCAAAAGTTCTAATGACACTAACTGCATTAGCACACTACATGCTTCAACTGTCGCAGTAATTCACCAAAACTGGCATCCTAGAGCTTTCAAACTTTCAAACGTGTTGGTAAATGTTAACAGGGTGGAATCTTCTTCTCTAGTACCTCTCTTAAATATATATTCTTGGGCACAATGATGAGTACACATTGCATACAAGAAATGAATGTACTTTACCCTACACTAAAAGGAGAATTCCTTTGACCGGGTTAACAAGAAAAAATAAACTGAAATTCTGATTTGACCATTTTGCTGAAAGCTTTCATGAGTTTAAGTGTCAACTTTTTCCTCCAGGCTTCTCTCTCCAGCAGAGTGGATCCCTGCCAACATGGCCGATGATCGCACAATGTCCGGTTGAAGAAAGGATGCTACCCCTGCCAGCTACACCCCCTTTATGTTGCTCTACTGTTATTTTTGACATGATTCTGCCATCTTATTGTTACCCTAACTTCACTGATTTGCTGCTTGAGGCGGCGGGGAGAGTAAAAAAAACAGTCTGGCTGAGGCTGTTGTCGAGGTGATCCAACCATCTCCTGGGGTGGATTCATGTCTGTGTTTCTTCAAAGTGATGATCCAAGGCAGCACTCCAGCTAGAGGGGTGGTGTGTTTGCCCTCACAAAATATTCATGGGGGAAGTTTCAGCAGAACATTTTGGCAGCGTTGCACATGAAAATACATTCATCACATAAGCCCAGCCCCACAATGTATACATGTATAAATGATTCATGCCAGGTGAAGGGGGTTGTGTGTGTTTAAATATCTTCAAAATGAGTTTCTAAACAATCAGATAAATAGGGTCACTGCACTGCACTGCAATATATTTTTGTCTTAAATATCCTACTCTAATATTCTCACAGTTATTAGGTGCAACACTAACATTAAGTCTACAATGCTTATAGGACACAAAGAGGTCTAAATATTCTTGAGGCTTGGGACTCAAGGGGTTTTGTACCGGAGGTGGAATTGTTATAACTGGACTGCAATCCTATTTCTAAATCTTAAATAATAAATCATTATTTGCTGGCTAACAACAGTTAGATTATGCTCTTAATTACTGTGTCGAGGATAATAATCCATTACAGTCAAATGAAGGGGCATCAATTACTGAAATAATCTGCAGGCCAATGTCAAAAACCAAACAGGAGTTTTCTATTCAAATCCCTCTTCTTTGTCTTCTCCGGCCACTTCAGGTGCACATGTGCACCCTCTAGAGGATAAACATGAGATTTAAAAATACCATTTGGGGTTTTTATTAGATGGAATCTCAACTTTTAGAACATATCTGACTTTAGTATTACACACACATATATAAAACATCAAATTCAATCTTTTGCAGTGGATGTGGAGTCGCGATGAACTATCATTTGGGACAACACCTGTTATCTAAAAGGAAAAATCAGTTATTGTCAATGCACCTGAAGCAAACATTTGGAGATGAATTATTGGTCAGCACAGATTATAGATTAGTGAATGAGGCTTCTCTCAAACTTTTCAAAACTAATTGTATGTAGTTCCTCTGATTATAATGTTTGGCTGGTAGATACTCTCAGTGTCATGCTGGGTGACACCACTTCCACCGGAAAGGAAACGCGGTACATCATTGGATGAAAGTCATCACTCAGAGTCACCATGTCAGTAATGATTAGGATATTTGCAGCCCTTTGAGGTATAATTAGAATGAAACCTTGCACCAAAATGAACTCCACACAACCTCACTTTGACTTTGGCATCATTTTATTATCAATGTTTGGCTAATTTCTACTAAATATTTAACACACCTGTGTTTTTATACTTTTTTTTCTGTACCTGAGATTGTGACTCTTGTCTGTATCTTGAGTCTTTTTTTGAGGAAAAAGTCAGTTTGTTTACAATTTGTAGTCAGTTTGGTTCCTGATTTGATATAAATGAGTGTTTAATGAGCTCACCTTAAGGTCATACTCCTGGCGGGTGTCCAGGGTGTCGCTGCGGAGGTCAGACTTGAGCTCTATGTCATCTTTAAAGGGCTGATTGGAAGGAGAGAAGGACACAGAGGGGAGAAACTAAACCGTCAAACAACGAAACAAAACAAAAACAAAAAGGAGGAAAGAAGGTGCCATAACAAAACAGAAGAGGGAAGGAGGCAACAGAATATGACAAGGAAAGAGAAAATGGAATTAAAAGTGTTAAAAGGAGTAGTTACAGGGGAAAACACAGAGTTTGTTTTCAGTCAAAATGTACAGTATGGTGAAGGGAGAGGTTACTGAGTTAATCTGAGGGGATTGTTCTACAACTACAGGCTGTGTAAACAGTGTCCGGCCCAAGCACACATTATCCCGCTGCTGCTCACCGAGTACATGGCCTTGACCATGCGCGAAGCCGTGGACACGCTGCCGGAGTCCTCCTCTAAGCTGTGGGTCTCCTTGTTTATCGTCTCTACCTTGATGTCGGGTTTACCCAGCGTGACCCCGCGCCGACCTGGAAGCAAAACACGGCAAGGTTGAATACAGCTGGACACACGCATCTTGGCTGGTGTGTTTTCATGAGCTGGAGGAGCAGGTTCAGAGGGTACCTATATTCATATGGTGGAGAGGGAGTTGTAGGTGTTTGATTTTCTTTAGTGCTGCAAGTTATTTGGTCTAGCGATGAGCATTGAAACCAAAATCATCTAAAAAAAACCATGAAAACTTCTACTGTACATGCTGATCTGTTCTTTATCAGGAATGATCCAATACTCAGTATCAGTCAGATACTGGACAAAATCAGTACAACGGATATTAAAAAAAGTAGATTTTTAAAGGGTCTGCAGGAACCCTGTATGTTCGAATGGTGCCGTGGAGAGGGAGAAAGACGGTACTAGATTGTTATCGGTATAAGCACATACTCAAGGTTGCGGTATTGGTATCAGACATTAAAAAGTGTTTATACTGTATGTGTTAGGCACATGGAGGGTATGACTCACTGCCTTTGCGCTGCCGATAGAAGATCAGAACGAGGACCAGAAGGAAGATGAATAGGAAGATGGTGGAGACCACCGTCCCACCGGCTATTATCCCCACTGGAACTTGCTCTGTAATGAGGGGGTGAGAGAGACACAGAAAGTGTTATATACTGTAGAGAAATGATGCAGTAACTAATTTAAGGCTGTATATGTCTAGGCTTGTCAGTTTGAACTTCAGCATTTTAGAAAATCAAATCAATCGTTTTCTCCTTTTCGTGATGAAGCCACAAGATGCTGTCTCCGTCCCTATCTCATAAAATAGAAAAATATTGAATTCATAAAACACACCAGTCTCCTCCAGTGTGATGATCATGGTGCCCGGGCCGAATGAGTTCCAGGCCGTGCAGTTGTAGGTGGACAGGAAGTCGGACTCCATCACGTTGTTGATGGTGAGGGTGGAGAGGACGCCGCCGCCCTCAGCTGACGATTTGCTCTGCTCCACCGTGTACCTCTCCAGCAGCGTCCCCTTCTCCTTCTCCCACACGTTCTCTTTCCATGCCCACACCTGCAGCACACACACACACACACACACACAGGAAGCCATATTAGATTATATCACAGTTAGTGTAGTGTATTTTAGAGAGATTACTTCTACTTAAATAGTTTGAAAGAATTCTATTCATTCAGATAATAAATATGTGTCTGCATCTATACACTTGCAAACAGAGCTATAATAACAGACCTATAATAACACTTTTTTAACTGATGTACAATTATACAGTAAATTATCAAATTACCCACAGTCAAGTTACATGCATGCAGTAATGCACTCAAGCGTACACACAGATTAGACACACACATTATTCTGCCATATTAAATAGTTCTACATGTAACCAGAATGTTGTTCCTGTCAGAGCACCAGACACAGCATTTACAAGTCACATGACATATGTTGCTACTCAAGGCTGAGTCTACTAGGTGGGCATAAGACAGGCTGACTCTGGTACTGTACACATACAGGGATATTTTTTTAACTAAAATGGGAGAAATGTGAAATAAACAATATATGACCTCTTCAGAGCCAGGCTAGCTGTTTCCCCCTTTGTGCCATGCTAGGCTAACCGGCTGCTGGCAGGCTGTGGTTTAATGAGTTGTTCTCTTGCATCCAATATGTAAAACATTTTACAAAAACCTCAATTGAATTCTATAAAGTTTGAGGTTCCGTATTAGATTAAAAAAAAATAAAAAAAACTTATCCAGTTGCCCAAAAGGTGAGTAAAAATACTAGTATTCCTGTTGTTGTATCTTTTGTTTTTTCCCCGCTTATTTATTAATTGATCCGTATTTGTATTTCTGTTGTTTTTGTGACTCTGAAATATTAATATGAATATCTGTAAAGGAGAGTGATGGTACTTTCTCTTGAATAAAGGATAAAACAATATATATATATATATATATATATATATATATATATATATATATATGTCTAACTTGAACGCATACTATAGGAAGGTAGAAGGACAGAAATAGACCAAATAAATTTGCATCCAGTACACACTCACATGTAAACACATATTTTGCGTGACTTCCTAAAACCAGCAACAGTTTGTATGTGTCTGATGTGGAGGTGCATGGTGGTGACTGAGCTTACGAGAATCTTGCACATTGTCCAATTTTAAAGGCACTAAAAGCAGCTGTATTATTCAGCACTGAAGTACTGTACTAAGGCGAGTTAATTATGCATAAAACCACATGTTCCCATAATCTGCCCACTTATTGCAGAGAAGGATAATCTCCTGGCTGTGGCATTTACCAGGACAACTGTTCCTCTTCACTCCTTTATATTTTATAAATCTTTTTCTGTCCCAACCTCCGCCGCTTGCATTAGGAGCACGCACTGAGAGTCAGGATGGATCAGTCACAGAGGAACTACTACGGCGGCGTCTGTGTGATACAGCCGAGCGGAGAAAGCATCCAGGCTGACTTCTGACGCAGGAGCTAAAAGCGGAGCGGCTTTGTGTTAGTGTTGGTTTGTTTATATGACAGGATGGAGGGAAATTCTGTGAGAGTTTAACGGTGAGTCACCACAAAAAAAAAAAAAAGGGGGACAGTGCCTAAAAGCTTTTGCCGTGCAGTTGTGGAGCCATTTAGGAACAGGAAGGTACAGTAACTGTAAAATACAAATAGCTGTCAGATTAAAAGGTGCAACCTTGTGCTCTGTCTGATTTTTTTGTCTGAATAATTGATTCTGGGATGAAATTTGGATATTTTCATTGTGAATTTGGTTCAAGAAATGTTTTGTAAAAGTGTTTTTTTTCCCCATTTTCTTATATTTTTACTTACAATCTTATCTGGAGGAGGTGTACTGGCTATGAAGCATTTCACCTCTCCTCTCTCCCCTTTCACTGCATACTGGATAGAATCACTGGAGATGGTGGGGGGACCTGCATTGGTCAAAAATAAGAGGATATGTAAGTACATGTGAAAGAAAGAAAGAAAGAAAATACACTTAAAATACAACAAACTGCAAATATCATATTTGTATCATATTTTCAAAAGACATTGACCTTACCAAGCTGTTCAAGAGGAATTGCATTATTTTAAAAATAAACGGCCACCACTTTGGACATACAACATTTCTTTTTTCAATTACTGACAAGCTGACCTTTTAGAAACTACATTATTTTCATCTAGTGGCAGTGAAACATTAAATTGAGTGGATGTTTACCGACCGTTGACTGTGAGCGTGACCTCGGTCTCTCCTACTCCAATCCGTGGGACGATGGCCTTACACACATACTGGCCCGCATCCGCTTGGCTCACCGACTTCAGATACAGCTGGTTGCTGTTACTCAGAACCTGAGGGGGAGTGAAAAAAAACATAAACATAAACAAAACAAATCTGCTAAAAAAAACAAAACAAGGGGATAAACAAAATAAAAGCCCACATGCACATAAGTAGATCTTGTTGCATATTTGCATGTCTGATCCTTATTTGAGTATACGTGTTCTCCTTCTCTGACCCAAACTGGCGAATAATGCAAACTTGCACATCCACTTTTAACTTTGCAGTTGCCTAACAACCACATCCATCGGAAAATTAGCTTTGGGAAAATGATGGCTGAATATGTAATCACCTAGAGAGGGAGAAGCACCTGAACGAGGCTCATTACATAGACGTAGGTGTAAGTCAGCTCATGGTGATGAGGCAGATTTATTTTCAGTCTTGTCTTTAGTCCTGATCTGAACTCTAGTTTTAATTAGAGTCAGAGCAACTGGCCAGTGGTCAAAGTTTATCAATATTATTAAGTAATATTAAGTATTAATGTTCACATACACAACTATTTGCCAGCTTGATGTATGTTGATGTACACAGTAGATGTTAACAAGAAAACAGTGATTTTTATATTCACTCATGTCTGTACTATAAATATGAAACTAGAGCCAGCAGACAATTATTATCTTAGCTTAGCATTAAGACTGGAAACAGCTAGCCTGGCTCTGTGCAATGGTAACAACATCCACCTCCCAGCAAAAGCTCATCAAGCCCCGTAAAACCACAACATCATGAACTACACTTACATTTCTGTTTGGTTTAAACATCAAGATACAACATATTAATAGCTAAACTTTAAAGTTACCGGCAGGCAGATTTATTCATTTGACTATATATATATATATATATATATATATATATATATATATATATATATATATATATATTACAGTCATTGAGGTTATCATATGTAACCCCAGCTTAAGTGATAAAAGGAATATCAATTGATAGAAATAGGTCATGACAGGGAAGCAGAAAAGAAAGACATCTAGGTGTACAAACAAGATGTTTTCCCTGAATGACAGGCTGCTTTGGTAAACACGTGAGAAGAAAGTGTGAACTGTAAAAATGGTGTGAAAACAAGAACAGAGGAAAGCGTGGGCTCTTAGCTTCTTACCATGTTTGAACCCTTTTTGAACCAGGTGAGTGTGAGCGGAGGGTTTCCAGCCCATTTGCAGTTCAGGGTGACATCAGAGTCAACATCTACTGTTTTTGGCTCCGGCTCTACCAACAGAATTGGCCCGACTGTAGACACAGAAACAGAGAGAGAGAGAGAGAGAGAGAGAGAGAGAGACATGTTCTTTGTTGTGCTTGAGTAATAATGCAGTAGGACTAAAAGGGATAAAATGCTCACAGGAAAAAGAAACACAACAATGGTGTGCTTTATTCCTCTGACTCCAGACTGTAGTGAGTGAAGTGGGCCAGAAACAACGAAACAAGGTGAGATGAAGTGTTGTATGACTCACAGTGAACGTCCACCAGGATGCTGACGTTGGTCTTTCCCACAGCGTTGAAAACCAGACAGGAGACGGGCTCAGTGAAGAAGGAGTGGTCGGCCTTGGTGGTGAACACACTCTCCCTGGCACCCTGCAGCAACACGCCTCCCTTCGCCCAACTGGAGTTAAAACAATAAAACGCATGTTATATACAATGAGACAATGTACACACCCTGGAACAACATATGTGACACAAACCACAAATAATAAATAAAGGCAGATTTAAGAATACACAAACCGTGGACTTTTTAATCTAAACTTAAAGAAGAGGAAATACAACAGTGAAAATGTGAAAATGAGAATGTGCTTGAATGCGAATGCAGACCTGTATCCCATAATAGGAGGGTTGGCGTGAGCCTGGCAGGTGAAGGTGACTCTGTCCCTCTCCAGGACAGAGCGAGGCTCAATGGACAAGGTCACTGTCGGTGGATCTGGAAGAGAGAGAGAGAGGGACTCACATAACAACAGCCTTATTACATCTAATATATGCTGCAATCTGGAGGACAGTGTGATGTAAAATGGCTGCCATGCATTACTTAGTTAAAGCTATAAAACATTCAGCGGCTGGCAGATGTTTTAAGTTTCAAAATATGACGCCATGTTGCTTTTTATTAGTCTGAAATGTTAAAAGAATTGTGTAATATAGCAATGTATTATATCTTATGTTTTTGCAAATACCCTGACACGTCTTAAGTTCAAATCTAAGGAAGAGTGTTAGAAACAGGCATAAGGAGGGAACATGGGGGGAATTTATAAAGAAAGAAATATTTTGCATTCCGAGAATGAAGTTGAAATGTCCAAAATAAATCAAACTACTAGTGTTAGCGCGCATACTGAAAGTTCAACTTTATTGTTCGACATTATTCTCAACATTTTAACTTTATTCTTGAAATGCAGAATGAATAAAAAATATTTGTTTTCCCCCTTATGCCTGACCCTCTTTATACTCTTTAGTAAAAATCAGCTCCTGTCTCATTATCATTTAATTGCTTACGGTGTACGTTGAGGGTGACAGTTGTTTTTTTGCCGGTGGGAACCGCCAGGTTGGTGGCCACACAGCTGTAGTTCCTCCCAGTGTCTGTGTCGACAGGCTGGATGGGCAGGTAGCTACGTGTGGTCACCCTCTTCCTGTCAGGAAGCACTTCCTGATGATGTGGTGGAGGGTAGAGAGGCATTGATGAAACATTTACAATACAGATGAAATACTGTAACTGTAAAAACAATTGAAAGTGTATGTTTTGGCGAACGCAGTCTCTTTGTTAGACTTACAGTGGTACTGGCAGCCCCGTCTACAGGCAGACCATCTTTAAGCCACTCGATCATAGAAGGTGGTTTAGCCCCTCGAGACACACAGCTCAGGTTGTAGGACTCCCCCGCATTCAGCAACACCTCTGGACCCCCATCGATCACCGGGTTGTCTGGGGGGACTGGAGCGGTAGAGGAGTGTTAGAAACACACATCATCACAAATATAGACATGTGCCCTGACACACATGCACGCAAACGTACTTAGTACGGTAAGTTTGGCCCTCCTGGACCTCAGGGCGGCATCAGGGGCCTGGCACTCGTACAGGGAGTCATCAGACAGATCAGCTGACAGGATCTCCAGGTTGTACTGGCCCAACTCCTGCACACGCAGCACGCGGTATCTGGGCCAGGCTGGAAAACACAGACAGACATAGTAGATTAAGAGTTAAATCATCATAATAACTTTTATGAGGCACCCACATAAGATAAAGTTCCACTTCAAGCCTTTATGATAACTTGTATATCTCACTTGGGTGGCTTTTATATCTATTTAAAGTTACAAGACTATCTGACTACATTATAAAGAGACACATATGTCAAAAAGAGCAGAGAAATAAGATGTATTAGGTCTTCTGCTTCTGTTGAACACGTTTTAGTTTTCACAATGCTTGACAAATATCCTAAAATATCTGGCTGAAGGTGACTTTATGTCACTAAATCTTTAATATTTGAACTCTCAACTACAAACTGCTAATTTGTCACGTCTCAGGATCCCCACATATCCATGTGGTCTGTATCAGAATTTGAACAAATGCGACACAACGCAGCGTGTGGCAGTTCATGCTGATAAGAAAACATCAGGTCTGTGTCATGAAGCAAAAATATGACTTTTTTGTCATCAGGCTAAATGACATCAGATAGATACATGGCCATATGATGTGATGGACATGCACAAATACATATGCACGTCCAAACATACACATTCACACCATTGCACGATGCACCCACAATCACACACCCAGCCTCTCCAATCCTCCCTTTCCCTTCCCCCATCCGCCACACAGCCCAGCTGTGTCACTGCTGTACATTCTCACCATTAGGTGGCATCCATGCTCTCTCTCACCAGTAGGGGGAAAAGATGAATGCATTATGACAGCAATGTTTTAGAGGACTCAAATCGACTCCAGTCCATGTTGCAGAATTCATGTTTGCTGCCCAAACGTAGATCGCATGTGAAATTCTCTGTGCCGCTTCCATGTGCAGCCTCCGAACTGAGATATGCTGCTTGCCTAACCTTGTGTGTCCTTGTTTCTGCATGCATGTGTGCATGTGTGCTTTCTATATACGCGCATTTGCATGTGAAATGTTGAGAGCGAGAGAGCGTATGAAAAGCCCAGAGAACCGGGTGGGGGGGGGGGGGACAGAGCCTTATACACAAACACACACACCCGTGTGTATTTGTATGTGAGCATGAAGCGACCAGTGTTCATTCACGTTTCTATTTAAAAGCTTTGGCTTGAAGCACTAGACCATTACAGTAACAATATGATTCAAAGAAAGGAGCGAGAGGGAGAGACAGGAGGAATAGAGAAGGGACAAGGACGGAGAGGAGGAGAGAAAGAAGGGACAGAAGGGTTGGCAGGAAGAGGAGAGCATGAACTGAGAGTGTGTCAAGCAAGATGAGTGTAAGGAGAGCGACAAGGTAGAGAAGTTAAACGAAGAATAGGAGAGAAGGCTCAGTGCAACAGAGGAAGCTGAAAGAAGGAGAACAAGAGAGAGAAAGGAACAAGGGAGCTTAGATGAGGAGGTCGCAGAGGAATAGCATGACGGACAGTGGAAGAGAGGAGAGGAGAGGAGAGGAGAGGAGAGGAGAGAACAGGAGAGGAGAGGACAGAACAGGAGAGGAGTGCAGAGCAGAGCAAAGAAGAGCAGATGAGAGCAAACAAGAGGAGAGGAGAGCAAAGGAGAGGAGAGGGGGGGGAGAGGAGAGGACAGAAGAGGAGAGGAGAGGACAGAAGAGGAGATGAGAGCAAACAAGAGGAGAAGAGAGGAGAGAACAGGAGAGGAGATGAGAGCAAAGGAGAGGAGAGGGGAGGAGAGGAGAGGAGAGGAGAGGAGAGGAGAGGAGAGGAGAGGAGAGCAGAGGACAGAAGAGGAGATGAGAGCAAACAAGAGGAGAAGAGAGGAGAGAACAGGAGAGGAGATGAGAGCAAAGGAGAGGAGAGGAGAGGGGAGGAGAGGAGAGGAGAGGACAGAAGAGGAGAGGAGAGGACAGAAGAGGAGAGCAGAGCAAAGAAGAGGGGGAGAGGAGAGGAGAGGAGAGGAGAGGAGAGGAGAGGAGAGGAGAGGAGAGGAGGAGAGGGTGATGATTACAAAGGCCAGAGAACTAAAAAACCAATCCAAAATAACAGCGTACAGTAAATGGGAAAAGAGAATAGAAGAAAAAAAGGAAAGGAAAGAAGTTGTAATAAGCAAAGCAAAGTAACGGATAAAGACAATAGTTTTTCTTAAACTGAAAATAAAGCACAAAGTCTGGGAAAAACAACAGCCACATCAACAAAAAACAAGGCAGCAGCATGTCACAAATAGTGCAGTCCCCCTCTGGAACAATCAGTTCAAAATATGCCCACTTGTTTTGACCAGTAATTGCACGGCCCCCTTTGGGCTAATCAGTGCAATTCTGAAAATGCTGCATCACAGCGATGAGATGCAGCCTTCCCCCAAGTTTTTAACAAAGTTAGACAAGCTGTGTCTTAAATTGTTGTTGACAGACAGACAAGTAGGAGACTTAATAATCAAACTGGAAATGTCATCACTAGGGACAAAAATGCAAAGATATACTGGAGTGAAGCGTAAGGGAATCTGCATAATAGTATGACGGCTACATATTAGTTGATGAATCAATAAAAATAAGTACATTTTTATATAACATATATTAGATGATCAGTGTCACCCACTGCTGATATGACAGAGGTGATGATGTGATGCTCCTCAACCAAGTTGAAGGGTGTCATTCTGTAAAATGTGCCCCAGGGAGCTGAGAGTACTTTCCCATCAAACATTGGGTGATATGTGTAGAAGGTGGCCAAAGTTAACATCAACCTAAATAAGTGCACAGTTTGTCACAACATGGTGTGACGGGGTAGCTGTCGTCTAACAGTAGCCTCTTGCATCTCTTAGTCAAAACTGCTCTGCTGGCTTAATCTAGCTACAGAAATACTCTGTCAGCATACATTAGCCATCACAGTTACATACACGCAATGTCATACTGTGCGAGCGTGTTTATTTCAAAATGCTGTGAGAGAGTTGTGCATTTCAGAAAACCACATTCCACATCTATAAAACATGAAACTGCACAGATCATATGATGTACCTGCATTCGCTTATGTCAAATAAATCTACAGTTTGGAAGCATTCAAGTTTATTTAATAAAAGAAAGACTAATTTATTTTTTATGTTTTTGAGGATTTATTTTTTAGGGTGAAAATGATCATGAAGTTTAGACGGCAGACATTAGAAGCATCATTCAAAAACCTCAATAGAAGCTTCGAAGTAAAACACATTTAAAGACACTAAGAGTGAGTTCAGTTTAAGTATATTTTTGGATGTTATTTGGAGGTTAAAAACCCAATATTAGCCAAGGGTTAAGAAAGAGAAGTGGGTCCTGTGCAGTCAGTCTAACCTAGCTGGTGGTTTAATGGTTATTGTGACAATAAATATACAGCTGATGTTAGCATTTACCTCAAAGCAACGCAGTGCCCAAAGACTAGCATGGCAGACTCTTAGTCTGGTTACATATTAGCTGAATTACTCCATAATCTATCCACATACCCCCTGGTGACTCAGGTTACACTTAAAGTTTAAGGTTTTTTTCAAATAACACAAATAAGACATTATAAAAAATTATATTTAAAACGTTTTAGATATTGTTAGGCCTACATTTCTGACAATTGAATGTAAGACTCTTTAAGGACCTGCAGAAACTCTGTAACTTCAGAAGTATTTACAGTATTGTTGGCATTCATGCTACAACAGTGGTGCTTGTGCATTTGTAGTTTTTGTTCTCTGATCTCCTTCGAAGTGAAAGTATCAAGTCTTATACAAAGTTCCTAAATGTAATGTGTGGAACACCTATGTGGCCTCCACAGAGTTTCAGTTTGAGCTCAGTTCCAGAGCAAAGCACAGCTCTGACCCTCTGCACGGCAACTGTTGCTGCAGATGCCACTGGAAGCATAAAAAAGGTATTGGCTCTGCACTCAGAAAAGTGGTATACCAAGTTCAACGAGAAAATGGTGAGCCGTCTTCGCAATTATGTTTTAAAGAGTACCAGAAAGAACTCGAGACATTCACAACGTTTCTACAGCTTTAAACATGCGGCATGAAAATGTTGCCTATCAGAAGCTAAAATCCAAAAGTATCAGCATCAGCTTTATAAAAGAAAAAAAAAGACATCTTAGTCACATGCTGAACAGAGTGAAGGAAGCCGGAGGAAGCTGTATGATGTCTCACCCCGGAGGTCCTCTCCGATGCCCAGAGCCAGGCCATCTTTGGTCCACTGAACAATGCCTGAGTAGTTGAAGACAACACAGGACAGGATCACCCTCTGGCCCCGCACCACCGACTGGTCTGCCGGCTCCTGAGAGAACCTCGCTGTCCACACTGGAGAGACAGATAGAGAACAGGAATGGGGAGAAAAAGAGGGATAAATTAGGGACTTTCTCATTTTCACTTTGTACACACTGCAGGCAAGCTACTGTGAAATCATCACAACCACATATATTGCATATTATTGTATCTGTGGTTTTATGGTTAACTGTTTGAAAACTGCATTCCCCCAGCAGAAATGGA
The DNA here is from genome assembly GCF_900634415.1 of Cottoperca gobio. Taxonomy (NCBI): domain Eukaryota; kingdom Metazoa; phylum Chordata; class Actinopteri; order Perciformes; family Bovichtidae; genus Cottoperca; species Cottoperca gobio. Next base: position 5,715,374 of record NC_041372.1, on the reverse strand, counting down.
ATGCCATCTTTGATCACACGTTGGCTTGCGGCCATTAACTGAGCGCCGCCGCCGAGTAAAGAGCGGCATGGAAAGGCGGAGGTGTCAAAGAAGAAGGAATCAGAACAGAGTTTCGGAAGAAGAAAGAGAACGAAAGAAGACGAAGGGGTGTTTAACGCTGACTCAGGAGAGAAGAGCTATGAGATCAAACAGGCAACCTCAGCCATAGGGTTTCTCACACCCTTTTCTTCTAGCTCCTGACTTTTATTTCTTCAAAACTATCTGGCCCTCCCTCTCGTCTCTCTCTGTTTCTCCCTTCTTCATTCCTCCCTATGAGTCATCACCCAGGCTTCCACTCCACAACCAAAACTACAGTGGCTGTCATTGTCTACGAGACTTTCTCCCTGTAGTAGTCCACTACCACAGCAGACAGACCAGCGACGTGCTGGCCCACCAACTGACCGACTAACATGACTTTAAAACAAGAAAAACCCTCTGCTGTTGTCCCACGCTGTATGATGACAAGTTGTAATTAGCTGTCCCTTAAAGACATGACACCCGTACAATAGATTAGAGGCAATCACATAGCTTTTACGTTTTCATACTTTCCATTCTGTCTCTTGCGTTCATTTTTCTCCCCTCTCCCACTTGTTATTTCAAAGAATCTTGTACAGTAGATCATTAACCCAATACTGCATAGTACGCCCCCTCCATCCTCCCCCTTCCTCTGCCAGTACTTCTCTCCTTCTATTCCCTCTCTATAATGTTGTATGTCCTTTACCCAAATTGCTTTGCTTCACTCTCTGCTTTTCCCTCCATATGTATGCATCCCCACTCGCCTCATTCACTTTGTACATCTATAATGCTGTCTATGAATGTCCTTTTGCTTGCACTGATTTTCCTCTACCTCTCCTCCTCTACAGTATGTATGCACCTCCTTCTTTCTATATACATATATAATGCTGTATATGTCCTTTTACCCATAATGCTTTCTATTTCTGTGTTCCTCCTCGCTGGTTGGAAGGGGGTTAGAGGCGGACTGTCACAACTCATTTATCACATTAAATACCAGCCCTCCAGCACTTTCTCTCTTCCTCTCTTTCTCATTCCCCGTTCACTCGTCTCTTCTCTCACTTTTTTCCCTCACTCCCTTTTCTTCACCTCCTACCATTTACATCTCTCCTTCTCACTTGTCCTCTCCACAGTTTTATCACTCCCCCCCCCTTTCCCGTACACTTCCTCTCTCATTCCCTCACACTTCTACCTCTAAGCCCTCCAGCGCTTTTCTGAAGGTTCCCAATCCCATCTCTTCCCACTATTTTTTAACAACTGCCATATGCCTCTGCACCCCGCCTCCACATTATGACCCTCAGTACATATCTCTCACGTTTCCCCTCTCTTTCATATACACAGACATCCACTCTCCCCTTATCATGTCAGATTTTGTGTGATTTGCAGAGGTACATTATGCCTGATAATACAAAAGAACCCAGTCATGCAAAAATATTTCCTTACCAATCAAAACAATGGCTTCTGACAGTGCAGCGCAATAATATGCTGAACATAAAGAAGATGTGAGAGCATACACGGTGAAAAGGGGAATCAGATGCAGATAGGAGCTTTGCAGCATGCATACCTAGAATAATTTAGCACTGAACCAAAAATAATAATAATAATAGCGGCCCTTAATTTGCTCCCTGAGGAACACCCAAATAAACTGGATTAATGAATTAGGGTAAAGAAGCAAACAACAAAGCAAACAACATAGCAACAATGATGGGCAATGAAAGATTGGATGTAAAATCATGCCATATAAGTCACAAAGCCTTTAACTTCAAACCTTGTGAAAAGGCACTAGAAGAACGCATGTTTTTACCAGCCAGCGACCACTGTAGCTCAAAGTTGAAGAAATGCCTTAATTTAATTATTTATAGAATGGGCACTACATGCTTTTTGAAGAAAAATATGAATGTATCCAAGCAAATAAGAAACAACTAACTATAGTCCATAACTATTATATACTAGCAATACACATTCTTATATAACTGATTTTTAAAAAGATGAGGACATTAGCTTATATATTCTCACTCATCCTCTTGTGTTTGGGTCCCATGCCTTTTTGCCAAAGTAAGATCATATAATGAAAATGTCTGTATTTCCTTTATTTCTCTGAGCTCTTTTCTTTCTCTTTACTTGCTGGAAGTACACGGGGCTCAGTTGAAAAAGCTTACCTAGTCACATACTTCCGTACGCCAACCAGGATTTAGCAATATCTGATGATCAGATTAACTGGATTTCTGAGTGTTATAATCTTAATAAATGATATTTCAAATTGTTACTTATTATATTGTTATAGAGAAACACTGAAGAGTTTTAAGGGGCTCTCAAGAGGGCCATGTCGGAATTCTGTCAGGGCTCGATTATTGCTCTGGTTGCTGCTTGTTGCAGTCATGTAATCCATCGTACATTATATGCATTATAGCTACAACTTTAAGATGTGTATGATGCTCCACTTTCTCCAGACAAATCACAAAAGGATGCTGGAATCTGTTATCTCACATGATTATGTTGTTAAGAGTTTCTGGGAAATCTGGTATGTTGATGTCTGATGTGTTCTGAGCCCATTGTAGCAAACATGTATGGCAGTGATGTAGTGGTAATTAAGGTGGAGAATTTACTAATGTAAAAACTGACATTATAACAAAAGGGAATTTCCTGTATGCACTGTAATTTGATGAATCTCATTTATACCATCTTAAAAAGCATGAAAAGCCTTTTCTCACATATAAAGGGATGTAAAGCAAGTTTAGTTGGGTTTAAACTACCCCGCAACCTTGACAGTAGCCTGAGGGCAAGCAAATCCTTTCCTCCACCAACTCAGATATGCTAGCTGGAGGTATTCCCTCAACAGCCTTAGTAAACCACAAACATAATCCAAACTGAATACTCCTGAGCGGAGTACACAATCTGCAGAGAAAACACCCATGCAAAGGCTGATGACTGAAAACACTGACTCATTTAAACATGTGCTCATAGCCTTCTGATTTCCATATTACCCAGTTAACACTTGTCAACATGAGTGTGTGTGTGTGTGTGTGTGTGTGTGTGTGTGTGTGTGTGTGTGTGGGTGTGTTTAAAGAAGGAAATCTACGCACAGAGTGCAGTCAGAGCAAAGGCAAGACAAGAGAGTGTATGCAAGGGAGCTTGTATTCTTTCACTATGTGGGTTATGCTGCAGTGACAAATTTAGAGTGTGTCCTGATTTCTTTGAGTCACTGATCCCCAAGATACCACCGGGAGACTCCGAGCACACCGTCCACATGAAGACTACGGTCACAAAGAGCTGCGACCATGACCACATGGACCCACACACACACACACACACACACACACACACACACACAAACAAAAACAGGCAGCACAGATGACCTAACCTTCACCACATGGGCTAACCATGTCCTGTCAACACAAACACAACCACAACCCCAAACATATAATCGTCACGTAGAGGCGGTTTCATGAACATGGACTAAACCACCAAGCTAGCGGAGCATCTCCATCTTTGTTGGGAATAGGTCTCAGTTTAGTCTAGGATTAAGTACAGGCCTAGTCAAAGTTTGGAAAGGGATTAGGATTAATTTTGGGCCTAGGACAACGGCCCCTGCAGACACTGTGACACCAGCTTCGGCTTGTCAAAGCAGACACAAAGCCAAAGGCGAGCACGCACAGCTTGGCCGGGTGACTCACCAAAAGCATGGCCACACGCCGCCATAGTGTGAACCACCACAGCAATTTAGCCCAAGAGCACCTCTCGCGCCATGTGATGGTGTTTTAATAGCAAGGTAATGAACCGTCAATTTGTTGCTGAAAATGACTGAAAGGGTATATGTGCATGCAAAGATGTTTGGAGCTATTTTTAGTAAGTGTGCTGCTCATAATTTGCCACACAACCTGCTGTTAGGTGGTGAATGTCAAAGATGGCTTTAAAGCATTTAAATACAGGCTTGCTTCGCCTCTCTCTCTGGGACAGGAGGCGAGGTTGAAAGTGATGCCATGCAGCGGAGAGTTACGGGAAAGGTTCACTGATGGCATTCAGTCTCATTAAATCAGAAGTTATTAAACACAATGGCATTTGTATGGATTGTTATGCATCGATGTAATTATCTTTGTGTCTGGCCCCCTCCCTGTACCCCTCCAACAAAGTCCCCCTGCCTTCCTCTCCCTTGCTCCTCTCTAGCCAATCCTGTGCTTCGGCTGGATCACAGACTTGCGTCACCATAGCAACAGCTGACGTGTAAAGTAACTGCCCCAAAAAAGTTTTCTGTCTGTACGAGCGTGTCTGAGAGCGTACACGCGTTTGTGCATCGGTGTGTCTGATGAAATCCTCCCTCGTGCTCGGTACACCCATTTTCCTGAAAAAACATTTTCCAATGACCTCATCCTCCCTCCACCTATCCAATTAATAGTCAGGCGGCCGCACTGGTCTCTCATTATTTCTCTCTTTCAGCTGCTTTCTCTCTCTCCAATCTCTTCACTGTTAGTCAATCCGCTCCAAATTGATTTTGTTATCTGTCTAATTCCATATCTGCGCTGCGTGTGGCCGATGTGTTGGCGTTATGGAGGGGCTCTGCCTGAAAATGAGATGCAGAAATAGGGGAACAAAGAGACGGCGAGGACCACAGACACAGAGCTGTGAAGTGTAATGGAGGAGGATGACATCATTGTTTCAGGACAAAGTTGCAGCCATAAGAGTCATGCGGCACTGACGTGGCCCCCCTTGTTTTCTGTATATGACTGTACATATACATCTAGGTGTCAGTCAATCAGTCAGTCTGTGCACTGACAGATATGTGCATCAGTGTGTGCATGAGAGCCTTTGGTCTTTACTACTGGACTTATCTCTTCCGTTCCTTTTTAATTCAGAAAACCTCAAAGCACAAATGTTAGTTTTAGCTCCTAAAAAGCTGAAACGGAGATTTGAGGATTCAAAGCAGGACAGCACTATGCACTGTTATACTATTTATGCATGTAGCCTAGATACTGGGGTATGCAATATACCGTTATTGATGATAAACGTGGTATTTTACAAATGAAATATTAATACGTTATAGTGAATTATTTTGGCTACGACAATTGTGTAGTATGCATGGTGTAGGCACTATACTCTATGTAACTTATGTAGACATGAGTACCTTTTAAAAGTGCTCTATAAATAAAATGTATTATTATTATTTTTATTATTATTATTATTATTAATGATTATTTTCATTATGAATTCATCTCCAGTCTACAAAATGTCAGAAATAAGTGGACAACCTCCCATCGCAATTTCTTTGAGGCCATGTTGACATCTTCAACCAATGATGTGATGATATAAAACAGAGAAAAGTACGAAACCCTCAGAGAAGCTGCCCGCCAAAGGATTTAAACAACTATTCATTTTTCAAAATTGTTGTCGGCCAACTAATCATCAAACCGATCAATCATTCCAGATCCAAACTCTATGCCTGTAGTACATGAGTGTATGCAGTCTCTCCCTCTATTTATCTGGCTGTGGGAACTTGACCACCTGTGCCTGCTTTCTCTCAACAACATGGCTGCCTGGCAGGACGGCCATAATAACCCGTAACCATGGTGATGGCACTATAAGAACGAGCGAGAGACATAGATGAAGAGGAGCAGCGATTGAAAGGAGAAGACCCACAGAGCCCGCTGACACCATGTCACTCAAACACAAAGGTGACTCCTGGAGGTGGGGACGGAGCAGAGGGATGATCAGGGCAGAAAGATCCAGAAAGAGAAAGACCCAGGCTCCTTCCTTTGTTTGCCGCATTGTCTGCCTGCTCGCTCCCTTCCTCTGTCGCCTTACCTTGCAGTCCTCCCCCTTACTAGCAGTCAGCGACCTCTCTCTTTCTTCATCTCCTTTGTGCCCTTGCCCCCTTTTCATTCCCTATTCACTTACTTTTGTCTGGCAGGCATCTACTTAGAAATGATCACTCCTCCCTCTTCCGTCCACCGAGCACCTTATTCTTTTCCTGGGCTACCTTTCCACCTTCAATCATATCTGCTTCTCTTTCCCTCCATCACTTCTCTTCCATCTCATTCCTTCTCTCCATTCCTATCAAAATGGTTGCAGTGGAAACAGGTTCATTTGGAAATGGCGGGAGGAAAATTATTCTGGCGCTTTGTCTGTCCATTTTGAAACTACCGTGTGTATGAGAGCGCATATGCTCCTGTCAAGGTGTGCACACTCATTTTATGTGTGTGTGCCACTCTGAGTCTCCTCTCATACACGCATTTCACATCTGAAGAGCTTTATTTGTACCAAACCTCTGTTACAGCCATTGTTACCATAGCTACAGCCAGTGAGGACCACTGACACAATGACAGACACAGTGGCCATGGCAACCCCAGGATCAGTGGTGGGTAATATGATAATTCATGGACGAGGCATCTGACACATTACGGGCACATGAATATGCTCAAGCGCTGGAAAGCCGGCCCGTCGCTGGTAATCCACGAGCCTTTGTGCGGCCAACATGCTGAGCGGCTGACAAAGACTACTCTGCTGTAACCAAGGGTGACCAGAACTAACAATAGCTGTTCTCTGGTTAAGCTTGAACAAGGGGATACACACATATCAAGCTGCTTCTCTGCAGCAGTGTGCCATGTAGCTTGTAGCGCAGGGGTCGCCACAGAATTCAACCAGCACAATCGATATCATAATGAATCAATAATTCAAGCCAGTAGTTCCCCATTGATTTTGGGCAGCGACCCATTCCTAAAGTCACTCTGCCTCCAAATGCCACGTGATGTAGCAAGTAAACATCCCCACCATCAACTGTGACAGCTTTCAAATGGTCTGCCGATCCACATCAAGTTACAGTAAGGCACGGTAATGGAATCCAGCAGGACTATTTTACAAGCAGCGTGCCATCGATAAATCACCTCCTCCAAGGTCTGCTTTAATTCAATCCAGTATAATTTAATTTTATTGGTATGTACTGTAGCTTCTTGCAATGTCATCTGTCACAAACCATCCAATAAAAGCCCAGGGCCTTGACCTCCAAGAGCAAAGTAATATTCATACAGAGCCCCGTCACCAATATCGCCACCAGTGCATACTGTTGCTTTGAAGAGGAGGCTTCTTTGTATATAGCGAACACACTTAATGACTAGAAAGCAAAGAGAATGGTGCGATAATAAATCATGGTTGAGCATTGTAGACCTTTACATTTTAAAGCTTTTGGATAGCATTAGAAGAATACAGCTTGTCTAATGAACAAGGAGCATTCTCTCATAAGACAAACCTTATCAGAAAAGCAATAATTTATATGTTTTCCAACTTAAAATACTCTATCAAGATGAACTTTATATGACCATATGCTAGGAAACGTTAACATACAGTGAGATTTTAGACAATAGTGTGCTTCAAACTTTCTGGCGACACTTTGGGGAAGGCCCTTTCCTATTTCGACATGATAATGCCTCCTGTGCACAAAGCCAGGTCCATTAAGAAATAGTTTTCCTAATTGGTGCCTGTGTTGTCTTAAGGATAACCTGGAACGCCAACTGTGGTCCGATCCACTGTTGGACCTCACTAATGCTCTTGTGGCTGAATGGGAGCAAAAATCCCGAAGCCAGGTTAAAAGATGTTGTGGAAAGAGTGGAGTCTGTTACAGCAGCATATTAATGCCCATGGTCCACATTTTTTAGGCCATCTTCCAACAACTACACAAGATGTAAATTAGCTGAAGCCCAATCTGGAACTAAAACCACGGGTTAGGGTTAGGGTTAGGGTTAGGTTAAGGTAAGCCTCGAGGAATATAGTATAAGGTTGACAGTGGCGTTCTTGAACAAAATACTGTATCTGCACATAATTGTTTTAATGACTTGATTTCAAGGCCATTGATGATTATTAATACTAAGAGATGGCTCACTCATTATTTGTAGTCGGCAGCCTGCAGGCTGTTATATTACAGGACGAGGGGACAGCGAACGTTGCCATACTGTGGTAACAGATTCAGTTGGACGGCTGACCCTAATGTTGTTATCGTAAAGGGAAGATGGATGGAGCAAGTCAAATCTCTCCCTCCGTCTCTTTCTCGCTCGGCCCTGTCCCTGTAGAGGAGCATAGACTGGGAGAGTGGAGAAATGAAGTGACATCATCAGCGTCAGCCACATTCCTGCGGAGGGAGGGGGCGAGGAGGAGGGGGGAAGAAAGACGGAGGAGGAGGAGAATGTCCCAAAACTTTTGAGGTTACAGGACCGACATCCCCCCTCCCCCATCCCCTTAAACACACACACACACACACACACACACACACACACACACACACACACACACACACACACAAATGCATCCATTCTCCCTCCCTCTGCTTGAGTGTCTGCATGTTTTCCAGTGCACGCCCGTGTGCGTGTTACAGTACATGGGCTCCTCTTCCTCATCATGCGCTCCCTGTTTTAATTCATGTGCTTCTCCTCCTGTCCCCTCCCCCATCGCCTCCCCCCACTCATACCACCCCCTCCCCTCTTCTCTTTCTCTCTCCACCGACCAGAGGAATGCAAGAACCACATCTGGAACTTATTAGAGAGCGAGAGAGAGAAAGGGGTAGATGGAAAGAAGTAATGGTGGGGGGGAGGAGGAGAAGAAAAGGAGTTGGATTGGGGGAAAAAAAGGAGTCCAGGAGGGGACAGAAAGAGAGAAAGAATGAACTTTGGTAAGCAGAAAAAGGCTCGTGTTGGGAGAGTAAGCCAAAGAAGTGAAGAAGAAAGTTAACAGCAACACCGATTAATGCCAATTAACCTCAGCGGAGACGGGGCTGGGGATGAGCTCGGCTGGCACCTCAGATGTGGGTTCAATCACTCCAGATTCCAGCGCAAATGTAGCCTTTGAACCGGCCTCGACCATATTCTGTCTGAATGAGCAGCTTCACTGTCACCACTGAGGGAGCGGTCAGGCCTGAGTAATAGTCCCTTTCTCTGAGCTGCTGGCCTCCCGACCACTCCTCCTCCTTCGTCCCCGTCCCTCTCTCCTGGCTCGCTTTTCTTTTCTTCCAGCACACCCTCCTCCTACACTACAATACTGTTCCCCCCCCCCCCTCCCCTCCACCTCACCACCTTTAAAACAAACAAAAAAAAACTCTAATCACTCTCCATCAGGCTTCACCCACCTGCCCGCAAGACTACCCCTCTTTGTCCCCCTCCTTCCACTTCTCCCCCAAACAACTTTTTTCTGTAACCGACCCCACCCCCCCTCCATCACCCCAAATTGGTCTTCGCTGCAGAATGTGGCCGTGCAGCTTGTGAAAACAAGGCCAATAGATTCAGTCAGATGTGATAAAGTGTTCCTCTCTTGCTTGGGGGACTATGCATAAAGAAACATTTTTAAGGGGATGTGGGTTTTTTCTCCTTGGTCTTTTTATAACGTGGATGCCCCATGGCCTGTCAAACACAATCAGAATACGGGGCCTTTAAATCCTGGGCTTCACTTGAGAAACATGTAGCTGTTGATTTCAAAGGAAATGTGTACACTTTTTGGTTTCATTTATCTCTGACCACAAGTTTCATAATGAGTTATCTGACTAAATTCTTCTGTACCCTATCAGGTTTTTACTCGGCATGCGAGCTGTTGTTTTTTCTCCAAGCGCCACTTCAAAAAGCATTATAGGACACTCGTGTCAAGAGGAATGCCTTTAAGCAAACATGTTAACTGAAAGAAGCAATCACCATGTCACACATGGACAAACGCACGCCGGGACAGAAATGCCAAGAATTTGTTAAATGAATGGAATCCAATGGGGAACAACAGGCGTGGATGTACATTGTAAATGCACGACTCCATTCTGAGATTTAGCTTTACAACTGGTTCAATGATCGCTTTCAGTGGCTGATGTCAATTAGAGATGCTTTTTGGTAAATGCATCATTCAGATCCCGTAAAAATCATGACCCAAATTCACATATTAACGGTAGGATGCTTCAGAGCCGTATCTCGCTCGCTGGGATCAAAATTAAAAACAGACTTCTGCCTCGCTACATATGTCACTCCAAATCTTCACTGAAAGGGTTCAGTATAGCACCACAAAATGGTTCGTTAGCCTTAAACCATGGCAGAAAGGTTCATGCCGCTATAAATAATTATATAAGTTATAATCCATGAGATCCTCATTGAAGGATCTTGACAAGTATGTGTTTCTGTAGGTAGCACTTTTTTCTTCATCAGCCACGGTAGCTATTACTGCTCTTGTTAAATCTCTCATAGCCATTATCTGAGCAGAAACTACTTCTCCCAAGTGCAGTTTTAGTGTTTATTACGGCCCACCATGTTCCCATCCTTTCCCAACCAACATTAGTGCTTAGATTTCACTAGATTTGCATGAGCTTAATGAGGCGGAGGTCTGGCTATGTGAGATTAGCTCAAGATAACTATTCAGTTCTTTCATTTATTGTGAAAACATAAAGCACATCTTGCGGTACGATAGAGGATTTGTTTGCCGAGAAGTATCTAGACTAGAGTCACTGTGTATGAATCAGATATAGAGTAGAGATATTTGAATTTATTCAGATGAAAATGTCACAGAGAAACTGGGAAGAATGCATCAAATGTTATAAATCAGCAGTTTTAACAAAGTGTTTTAGTATCGCGCTTGATTCTTTATCAGGCTTTCCTAATTCTTCATTGTAATTTGCACTATTACAGCCCACTTTGAGTCACTAACATTACACATACTGTACAGCAGTAGTAGTGCCACAACTTAGTTGAGCAGCCCTTCTTTTTCTGGGTATAAAAGCCCCCCAAAATGTGTCTGACTCTTCAAATATCTGAATATTTTCTTTACAGAGCACAACACAGGAATCTGTCTGAGATCTGTGATTCACAGCTCGGCTGTGTGATTCAGGGCCTGAGCATGCAGTACGGGCGGCAGCAGCAGCTCGTAGCCTTCGTCCACACAAAAGGACAGAGGCTGACAAATGGCACACCTGCACTGGAGCCTTTGTCCGAGTCAGCATTTGAGCCTACCGTCTGGGCTGTAGGTGCAGTGCTGCAAGTCCAACCTCAAGGCTCTCCTCCTCATTAGGAAGATAAAGGCGTGTGTTTGCAATGATTGATTATGCAGTAACATTAAACAGCTGCATTAATGGTGCCGCTTGCTTGGGACTTATTACCAGTTTGGTATGTAGATACCAGGCTGAGATACTAAATAAATCCCTCCAGTGGTCTTGCTAGTAGAGATATACTGAAACAAAAGAAACATTTTGATTCACCAACGCTTTAATTAGCTGCTCAACTAATAACCATTCAACCATTAGCACTAGTAGACAATTACATGTGTGTAAATTGTAGGCCATGAAATATTGTTTTACTTGTCTAAAGAAAAGATTAGTCAGGGTGCTCTGAAGAAAAATACTCCTAAACCTAAGTAGTATCTCTTTTGAGGTGATATTCATTTCAGCTTACTCCTCTTGTGTTTTCAAACCCAAAATGACCACAGTGCAACATTTGATTCCTTACATTTATTACACCATTTTAAATCTTACTGAACGAAATGAAGCCCCATTTGCAGCCTCCTAATCTCGTCTTCGGGAAAGCCTTTGAGAGCAAATGTCTTTGTGTTTGAGAGCCCGACATGGAGTAATAATGGATTATACAGTTGTAACAGTGCAACAACAGACAATAGGACACACAGCTTCACACATGTTAATGAGCTGTGTGTGTGTGTGTGTGTGTGTGTGTGTGTGTGTGTGTGTGTGTGTGTATGCACATCTGCAAGTGTTACTGGGCTAGTCATGTGGACTGAATGGTTTGAGTGGACAAACAGGGCAACAGCATGTGACAGTAGGGGTCTCGATGAAAAGAGCAGGGGGGTCTGTGTGTTTGTGTGTTGCGACGATTGCCAGATTGTGTCATATGTGGATTCGTGGAGCGCCTGATTTGTCGAAGAATAGGATCCTGCACCTATATAGTTTGTGGTGTGCGTGCGTGAACCTTAAACAATACACTATGGGTGGATGCTGAGCACGGCAAGCCTGGCTGAGCGATACCAAGCCTGGCAGACACGGTGACATCATCCCTTTCCATACCTTCCTTTCCCCGAACACGCCCCCTACCTATGATGAAGTGGTTGACTGGCCAGCCAGCAGCCAGCCACGCACACTCTCCGGTCAGCCAAGGTAGACAATAGGAGAAAAAAAGGGAGGTTGGCAGCGTGGCTGCGGCTGCGTGGCTGCGGCTGCGTGGCTGCGGCTGCGTGGCCACGACGGCACACAAATATGCCTCGATCACACAGGTAGCTTATAGAAATTACAACCATCCTCTCCTCTTCCTCTTCCTCATCCTCATCCTCATCCTCATCCTCCTCCTTCAACCTCCTGTCTCCCAGCAACTCGGCTACAGCTGTGATTATCATAAGCCAATGCCTACCTGGCACCCCACAGGTATGGAGGGGGAGCAGATGCATGGGCGCTGCTGCCGCACACGCCTCATTGTACTGTTGAAACGCACAGAGGAAGGCAACAAAGATGGTGTAAACGGGCTTTGTGTCAAGCACACAGGTAGGACACAAGGACAAGATCAGCAAAGGGGTGGTGTGTGAGAGACAGGGGGTGAGACAGGGGGAGAGCTATATGAGCTGTCTTTCACTACAGGATCACTACGGGGCTGGTAGCAGTGGTCTCATTGACTGACAAGCCATTCAGATGCGATAGCAGTGTGGAAGTGCTGCTGGCATGTAGAGCAGCGCTGGTCAATCACTGTCATTCTCGTCACGTCCTCAGCGCCTCACCACGGCCCGTCTGAATAACGGCACCGAGGGTTTGTCATATGCAAAAGGTCATTAAGGCTGGTGGGCGCGCGCATGCACGAGTCATGTTCAAGTTGGACGCACGCACGCACACTGTCGAACGCATGTATTCGCACGCGTACACAGGCGCGCGACAATGATTATTTAAAAAAAAAAAAAGTGTGGCGATCCATTGCTGCGGTGCAGGACACGCAGTCACACGCGCGCACTCACACGTAGCTGCACGCGCACACACACGCCGCCTAAGGTGATCCATTGCTGCGGTTCATATTTGAATGCTATGAAATCATGTTATATGCCTTTTTCTCTCCCCGACACACACACACACACACACACACACACACACACACACACACACACTCACACACACACACACACACACACTTCTGAAGGAATACAACGGAGGGCTATGTCTGTTTTAAAGCCTCTGTGGTTTTACACAATGTTGACATTATTAAACATTATTTGCCGTACATTATGCCCTAAAAAGTGAAAAATGCAGTCTTACCAGTTTGAAAACTCAAGACCAAACTCAGGAGCAGCAGCCTCTGCATGGTTCAGCCGACCAATAAATCCGTTATTGGCTCAAACCTCCGTGAGGACAGCATCAAAAAGCGGGAGTTTGCTGACTAACAATAATTATTCAAAGAACAATAATCCTCCTGCGTCGTCCCTCCTCGTTTGTCCCCTGACTCGGCGTGGAATTGCTCAGCTTTTACACCATTTCACTGCTTTTTTCACCTCTCTCCTCTTTGCTCTTCAGCGACAGTCCGTTTTCTACTCTACACTGGGGCGGTAAGCTAGCAGTAATAACTCCAGAAACATCCGGTTAATTCCTTCAAAATAAAATGCCCATTGAAGAAGATGGTTATACATTTGTAGCAGATTTTGAGGGATTCAAATCAGTACATAATGTATAACAATATATTATAAATAACTGTTACACTCATTTTAATTGAATTGAGTAGTGTGCCTCATAGGTTTAGTTTACTGCATAGTCCTGTACAACCTTCCACTGTAAAGTGACACCTTCATATAGAATTTACATTTTCCTTGAAAATAAAGATTTCCCTCAAAAGAAAAGCCTTTTGTCAGGTGATGTCCTGAAATAAACAATTTTCCATAAATATAAGGATGGCATCTGTGAAGACGGTATACTGTACAGAATACAGAATACGGTATACCGAAACTCATTAGGTACCTGACAAATAAAATAGAAAAAAAATTAATCCGATGTGACCAGGCTGTACTTCCGGTGTTGTCTTCGCTGTAATCTCTCTGACTTGACGTCATATTCTCATTAACGGGACATTCCTGTCTCTCTCTCTCTCTCTCTCTCTCTCTCTCTCTCTCTCTCTCTCTCTCTCTCTCTCTCTCTATCTCTCTATCTCTCTCTCACACACACTCTCTCTCGCTCTCTCTCTCTCTCTCTCTCTCTCTCACTCTCTCGTCAGCGACAGCACTGCCCCTTTTTCCTCTCCCTCTGGATCTTCCACAGGCCAACACCGGCACACAAAAAAACATTATGAAATAATAAAAAAATAAATAAGTAAACCAGCTTAGAGAGGTATAATCATTTTTGACACATTTTCTGTGGTCGGGACTGCTTTGTCTCTGTTGCTCACAATGTGCCAGTAGATAATGAAGTAGCCTAATTCTAGAAACCTTGACTTACCTTGACATCTATAGGCATATTAACCTAAATGTATCATTTATATTGAATGATGGCGATGTCACACTTAAAATATAAATACAGTGTATATTCTATATCCGAAGGTAGCATCCAGGAGCTCAGTTGTTACTGAACATAATTGAGCATAGGAGCTTTATTAAGGTAGCATTGTAGTCATGTTCACAGATATAATTACCTCTTAGAATAATATTGACTATTTTGTGGGATAAGGTAGTGATGTCACTATGATGAAATAGCCCGAGCACATGATGAATAAACGGACCATGTCCTCATTTCTGTCACATAATGTAGGCTACATATTTTGGTGATGGTTCCCCATGATACTGTAGCTGTCACAGCTCAGTAGGTCTGCACAGTGAGCCGGTTCTCTTCTCTTCTCTTCTCAGACCAGGGGAAAGTGACGTACACTGAGGCTGGAGCGCCCCCTTGCGTCAGCCACCCAGGACTCTGGACGACCCTGCATGTGCTCCGAGCACGACTGGAGCAAGGATGCTAAAATATCCGCTTTTCACAGCAAGATGTGAACCTTTCTAACATGAAATTGGCGTTCTCACTTTTTTATTTACAAAATATGTGTTTTATATCCACCTTTACATCTTAACAAAAGCCTGCGGGATGGACTGTCAATACATACAAGTAGCACATCATATGTGAATATATTATAAATAGTTCAAGAATAATTTGGGCCGTTTGGGGAAAAAAATGGTGTATTGTCTAAATGTTTTATAATATCATATTTTTTGTGTGAGTTGCAATCGCACTGCTATTTTTGTAGAGAATAAAAACTACAATAATTCAGTATATATAACACAAGGATTTTAAGGAGGTGAAATCAATTGTAGTATAGAACATGAGGCTCATATGAGTAAACCTAATGAAATACAGACTGAATCTATAGTCGAGATTGTTTTCGCTCTTTGTTCAAATGTATTAATAGAGAGTAAATGATTATAGCATAGAAGAACAGGGTTGGAACAGTGTTGCATTCATTCACTATAACCCACATTATTGCACCGACAGTAAGGATCGAATATTACAGCATAATAATCTGCAACCAAAACATCATCCATCTAACAAAAGTGACCGCAGGTCTGCCGTGTGGCACACAGAGTGACTCATCTCTGCCGGGACTCGAACCCGGAGCCTCTGGATTAGAAGTCCAGCGCGCTATTCCATTGCGCCACAGAGACTGCGCCAGGATAACCCGGGTCTGGCACGGTTTACATACATATATCCTCTCATATCGCTGCTCTCTGCATCCTTGCAGCATCAGGACCAGTCTGAGCAATCATGTTGGCTCTGCCGGGGCCGACCACTAGAGGGTGCTGTTGCTTCACCCTGAGGTGTGATGTCCTTTAGAGTTGGTCAGGTTAGCTGGCGTACAACCGGAAGTATAGAGCTCCAGTTAAAAAAATAAAAGCACCATCACTGTAGATGGCGTGTTAATAGTTCTTTGTAACTGAGGCTTTTATTTTGAAACGGCGCAACCAGGAATCTTTTTTTATTCAAGATATCTTAACGCTCGTCGTTCAAATATCCTCCACAGAGGTGAAATGGTGACTATCGCACTTTGTTTTCCCTGTGTTCATTGAAATATAATATTTATCAGACTATGTGTCGGCGATTTAACGAATTACGAACAAAAGCGAAATAGGCCAGTTTCAAGATAGCCTAGAGCCATTTTGAACACATTCAAAAAGAAAATGAACGTGTTTCAGCGGATTTATATCCTCATTATAAATAGCTTAATACATACATGTAATGTGTTTTAATTTTACATTAAATAGGCATTTCACGGTAATCTTTGTTCCGAATAGTCTTGGAATTATCGTTTTTCTCTCACATGTAGGCCTAGGATCTAATCTACTAATGGAGGTCCTTTATATGGAAATAGTGCAGAACACTCTTGAAAAAAATCCGGTTACACCACGATTGCATCAGATAACCAATTATGCAGCCCCCTCCTCAAACCCTCCACCACAGTGTGCCACCATTATTCATGTATTGTCATCTATGCAGTCTTTCTACACTTTTCATGTCATGAGTTTGTAGTTTGAGCATTAAGACTTCAATTGATGGTGAAGCTCTAATATTATTGTATCTAGATTGCATCCACACAGAAAGGACCTAATAATTAAGCAATTTAAAAGCAATTTCGAAATTTGCTCGTATGGTGAGAATTAATGAAGTACATGTTTTCCACGATAACTGAAACTTCTGTTTAAGAAATGCATCATCATCAGTCTTTATTTATCTGTATAGCCTGTTTCCACTCTGACACAGATGATACACAGTTTTTTACCAGTTGATCCGAGGAGCTCCAAACATGGAGGGTCTCTCAGCTCATGAAGAGGTCGGTCCTTCTCTTTCAAAAACCGGTTCATTTCTGATCTCAGGGAATAAAACCGCTGCAGCACGGAGCCGCCACTCAGCCAGCGCACATCAGAACGGTGGAGTGCGTCCCCGTATTCAGCATCGACATCAGACAGGAAAGCTTGAAATTCTCTGTGTTAAAGTCCTCGTGCTCGAATTATGTTGTGGCCTTTAGACTCCTAAGACCAAGCCGCTCTTCCGTAACGCAAAAGTTTTCGTCAACTCCTCGCAAAAAAAATGAACAGCTGTGCGGCGTCTGTCGCATCTGTGCTCTCATCACATGCAATAGAGTAAAGCACAAGCTTTATCTGACACTTGATGTTTTAAGTTAGCTGACAAGTCAAAACTGTGTTTCTGTGTTAGAACAAAGACGTACAAAACATTCAAGCGCAAGTTTCTATCTGGGCCATATTCCATTATACTTTTAGAATTTGCTGCGGGCCAATTAAAAGTTTGGACACCCCTGATATAGATGTTAGAGTGGCATCAACTCTATCGTATATCGTTTTCCTAAAATGTCCAACTGTTTCTTTAAATCAGTAATGTATAAAAACAGATACACTTTTGAAATATCACAATAAAAACTGAAACATCTGCATTTCTTTATGTGCAGAAATTGCAACTTCAATTATTTGTTGAAAAACTATCAAAGAAAGTAGTATAAAGCTAAATGTAAAACCCAGCAAAACATTACACCTTTATGCCATTTCAAACTGTACACTACCAATATTCATACATCAGCATTTGTACACGAGTGCAGAAATAAAGGAAATCATTTGAAAAATAAAAAACATTAACTTGGGCTATGCAACCATCACAGACCAGCTCAGATCCAGCAAGTACATCAGCAGGGTTCAGTGTGCAACTATTGTTCTTCACATTCTGTTAGAAAGGTGTCAGAACACACAGTGCATCGCAGTTTGTTGCGCATGGGGCTGCGTAGCCGCAAGGTGCCCATGCTGACCCCTGTCCACCGCCAAAAGCGCCTACAATGGGCACGTGAGCATCAGAACTGGACCACGGAGCAATGGAAGAAGGTGGCCTGGTCTGACGAATCACATTTTCTTTTACATCATGTGGATGGCCGGGTGCGTGTGTCCCCAGATCTCAATCCGAATCGAGCATCTGTGAGATGGGCTGGATAAACAAGTCCAATCCATGGAGGCCCCACCTCGCAAGTTACAGGACTTAAAGGATCTGCTAACGTCTTGGTGCCAGATACCACAGCACATAAGAATTACAGACCTGTAGTATTGATGTCAATGTGAATTCAAACAGATATCAAACAAGCAATAATCCTTCGGTGATTTGGCTCCGCTCCAAAATTGAAAGGGTTATTCATTGGACCATGCTACACCCTTCAACCAAGTTTCAAGGAATTCAGCTTAATATGGTGGACCTTTAGTTCCAAGTCATTCAGTGTAATTCACTTCTGCATCACTTCACGGTGAGTAAGCCCCGTGAAGTTGGATTTCAGCTGCATCAGTTCGGTAACAACAATGCACAGGAATGCAGTAGTTGCCTCAGTTCTTTCGTTCAATGGCAGTTTGAGTTGACATATCCCTTGATGCACTTGGCTAGTCTCCTGGATTCATCAGGTAAACAGTTAAGTCTCCTCAAAGTTGATTTGGGGATCTGTCACCAGAGTGATTTTAAAGTTCTC
Organism: Cottoperca gobio; assembly: GCF_900634415.1. NCBI lineage: Eukaryota > Metazoa > Chordata > Actinopteri > Perciformes > Bovichtidae > Cottoperca > Cottoperca gobio. The sequence continues at coordinate 5,696,862 of NC_041372.1, read as the reverse complement.
TTCCTCCTCTGCGGGGACGTACATGTTGTGAACAAAGCTCTGAGAAAAAGAAGGATACCATTATATTTATTTGGTACTCTTGTTATTTTTGTCCAGCTCATTGTTTTCTCTCACTTTTAAAGGAACAGTACGACATTTTGGGATTACTCTCTTCGATGAGAAAATTGACAGTATTTCTTGGCCGTATGCAGTGACTTCCTGCAATATTGTTGTAATGACTTTCTCATCTATGTCTGGGCAAGACGGTAAATAAGCATAATTCCCAGACTTATCATACTATTCCTTTAACAATTCAAGGAGACAGCACACTGAAGGAGTAACCTGAAACTTAGTATTTAAAAAAAATAGAGACCTTATTGTTGTTGTCTGAAATATCGCTGAGGAGGTCCAGAGGTTCTGGTACTTTGGGGAAAATATATTTCTTATTCCTGTACAGAGAGAGTGAAATATCAGAGGCAAGTAATCAATTCAAATAAAGCCAAGCAAAAAGATGAAGACTTTACTTACTTCTTGCAACACATAAAAGTCAGGACTGCCAGGCCAGCAAACATCAATGGGATGACAATGGCAGCATAAAGCCACACTTCAGGATCTGTATCTGCATCTAAAAACAGCAGCAACATTATGATGTCTGAGAGGGACTCAAGTTACACAATTTAAATCCAGTGTTTTTATAGAAGAATTAGAAAGCAGTGGTGGACGAAGTATTCAGCTCCTTACTTAAGTAAAAAGTACAGTTTCATATTTTACAACTATTACAAAAATATTTTCATTATTTATATGTAAAATAATTATTTGTAATCTGGCAATCTGCATCTCAACTTTAGGGGAATAGAAAGCAAATGCCAGTGTCGTGTTATTTTTGAGATGCAGCTCTCTAACAAGATAATAAAATAGAGAAAGAGACGATGGCCATACCAAAAGACATCTCATTACTCCATGGTGAATTTCCATATTTGTTCTCTGCTCTTATATTTATACGGTACGGACATTGAGGGACCAGGTCCAACACAGTTGATGTTTTCCCATCCTCAGCCTCTTTATACTGTGAGAAAATAAATGAAGGCACAATTGTAAAACACAAATAATCAATTAGTTGACCAATTGTTCCAGCACAATAATGAACCTGAAAATATGACTGAATTTGGTGGAATTAATAGTAAACTATAGCCGTAATAATATCAATCTTAGAAGCATCTATTTGGATGCATATATTTAGACTTTTGTGGTGTTTCTCCTTGTTGAATTTCCCAGATATAAACCAAAGTATTGGAAAAATGTCAATGTTGACCTCGTGAAGTCAGGGCATCAGGACTTTTACTACAATTCATCCCGGGGGATCATGAATGTATGTACCAAATCGACAAAGCCAAGCCCCTACGGCAACTGCCCAGGAAATCAACACATAAGGCAAGAAAGTAATGTAAATAATATACAATTGAATTTCTTTAAGGTCTTTTCAAATGTTTTAGAAGTAACCTTGTGGATTTCAAACCCCATACATTCATATAAATGGTTTAGAAGTAAAACATGTCAATGCTAGAACTACAATTAGGTATTCAGTTGCTTCTAAAATAGATTGAATGTATACGATAAACGGACAAAACAATAGACGTTTACATTGAAAGACATCAGAGGAAAAAATCTCAATATTGTATGTTGTGTCTCTTACCTTTGTTTCATTACACTCAATGTATGTAATATTATACGTCCAAGGAACTCTGATGTTAGGAGGAGTCCAGCTGATATTGAATCTATCCCCTTTTTTTATGACATTCCACTTAAGGGCAGGAGGTCTCACTGCATGGAGACAGACATTTCAGTTATAAAGGAACTAAAATCCAGTCATACACAATCATGAGGTACTGAAAAACTACTAAGGTCTGGGGGAAAGTCCCTCTCAGACACGCACATATTGTGTCTCCTAAAAAGGGCTGCATTGTGTGTTGTCCAAAGTTCTGGATTAATTCCGCACACGCACACACGCGCGCGCACACACACACACACACACACACACACACACACACACACACACACACACACACACACACACACACACACACACACACACACACACACACACACACACACACTTACAAGAAAGGACAGAGAGCAACTTCCCTTATAACTCTAAGACTGAATGGAGAAGTGTGACATGTTACAACAGAATGTTTCCTCTATAGGACTCTTGATACTACATTAGTACGGGTTAGTTCACTTGCAGCATACCATCCTGCGAAGGCTTTTTCTCAAAAGTGTTCCTGGTACGCGTGTTGTTAACCGTTCCATTGAACAAGATGTGGATCAACTGGCGGACATCCGCCTCCAGATCACAATCCATCCTGATGCCGTCAGTGTAACGGTACGATGAGCACTCTTGTATGCTACTCACACCTGCCCTAGATATCAACCTTAAAAACAGACACAAAACTGAGTTCAATAAAGTTTAAAGAAGAGTTTGACATCTTGGGAGGATCAATACCACTGTCTTTTAAATATGAAGCCACATCAGATGGTTAGCTTAGCTTAGCATAAAGACCAAAAACAAGGGGGAACAGCTAGCCTGCCTCTCTGTAGAGGTAACACAATTAGCCTACCAGCACTTCTAAAGTATAAAACCCACATTTTGATAGGGGTAAAATGTAAACGTATGATGTACATTTGTATAAGACTTACAAAAACAGAGTTTCAGAAATTCTTTTTTTAACTATTGTGACTGGCTGTACTGGAAATTGAGCAATTCGAAACCAGTTTCTGTAAATACAATTTCCTGAGTGAATGTACCGGACTATTATGTGGAATTCATCTGAATCACCAGTGTGGGGCAGATCTCATGAGGCTTATTTCATCATACATCCAGTTCAGCTTTAGTCCAGCAGTGCTCGTTTCCAAACAGCAGTAGTGATGCCAAACTTTAGCTTAACTCAATCTAACCCGTAACCCGGGAGAACTAAAAACAAATCCGCTGCTAAATGTTTTACTTTAAAATGACACAATATAATTATTTATTACTTGTTAATCATGTTAAAAAATGTCAGCTCTAAATTGTCTGCGAGCCATATTGCGTTATCGAATGAGCCATAGGTTCCCGACCCCTGTGTTAGCGGGATACAGGCCTTGAGGAATAAACATTACAGAGTAAACTAACAATGTCTAATATCAAACCGACACCCGCCTGAGGACTGGACTGATAAAAAGCAGAGTCATCAAACATGAGGAATTTAGCCTCAATTGACCTGTAGGTTTTTAATGCTACTTGGGTTCAGCCTGAGTCTTATGTGATGAAACTAAAGTTAACTCATGTGTATCAGGAAATATTGCAATACAGCTTACTCAAATACACTGTGTAATAGTGAGTTTGAGTTGACTAATTACTCTGTGACAACTTTGGATCTACAGCACTGCTCCCCAACGTGCCTTTGAAAAACAAACCCACACTTACAGATAGAAAAACTTGAGATCCGAAGCATTACTGGCCGGGCGCCATGAGCAGCGAGTTTGTCTGTCGGAATGGATGAAGCACTGCAAATCGCTCACCAGCTCTGTGAGGAAATTAGACACATACACAAATCTTAATAAACAAACAGATGTTAATAGAGTCAATATATGGCTCAACATGTACATGTACTTTTCTACTTCAAACTTTGAGAACAAAATCAGATGTTATTAAAGTTAATGGTGAGCTACCTGTGTAATTGGTTTGTATGATAACCTTCTCACTACTTGTGCCATTACAATCACGGTTAACAGTCAAATTCAGAAATCCTCCTTCCATCACGATGTCCAACAGCCAGGGACTGGTATTCAATGTCTGCATCCAACAATAACAGAGAAACAGAACAAAACAAAACAATGAGTGAACAACCGAACCATCATCAGTAGTATCGTAACACTGAGACAAACCGGCACCTCATACGTAACACAGTAGTCAACAATGCAGCGGAGCGTTATCATCTGCTTACATATTGAACTACCCAACAGTATATAAAGTAGTTGCTCCACCCTGCATATACATAAATTAGGAATTTATAATAACAATAATAATAATAATATTAATAACAGCAATATTATAATAAACCTAATAATATAACAGAGGCCATTCTGCTTAATTAGTGTTTTACCTTTAGGTACTTCAGGTACAGTTTGCCCAGAATACTTCATTAGTAAAAATATGAATGTTGGACTTTTACTTGTAAATTTATATATTTTACATTGTAGTATTTCTACATCTTTTTTATAACTCAAGGGCCTGAGTACTTCCTCCAGCACTGATAATAGTAATAATTAATTTTGTGTTAAAGTGTCAACATTTCAGAAATGTGCCTACACCCAAAGGCTTTAATAATTATACAAACATAATACAACAAAAATATATAATATAATAAAGCCAGTACCATCCTTTAAACATGGTGCTTTCTATGCAACAGCCAGAGATGTACATTTTTCAGTCAGTTTTCTGGTAATGATGTATAAAAACCCTTGTAAATTGTAATTGGCTACGCTTACTGCAGTGCATTGAAGTTATTTGTGCTTCAAGAGCAGCTGTGTTTCCAGCAAATATTTCAACTGGTTAAATAACTATATTTAATATTTATAACTATTAATAATAATAATAATATATAGTTATTTAATAGAATTGTATTTTACCCAAAAGAGAAATATATGCATACTCACATTTTTCTCTTTGCTGTATCTCTCCTTGGTTTCTGCAGTAACAATATATTTGCAGTTTTCCATTGGATGCTGTGGTGGTGCCCAGGACAACTCTATTTCAAAATCATTCATCCATCTTAGGGAGACATTTTGTGGAGGTGAGATTTGGCCTTAGGTTTAGAAAGAGAAAAGACAGACTTTTGATTAAATTCTTTCATCATTCCTTTCATTCAGTCTGCTTATGTGAAATGACTGCTCTTTGACTCTGTTTAGAGAAGAACGGGGGGATTACTTGTTAATTGAGAGGGACAGCTCTGCCTGGACAAAATGTCTGAACTGCCAAAGATATCTTTAAGTAGGTCGCCAAAAATAAATTCTGCCAAAGATCTGCCCTCATCATGAGAAAATAGCTACATTCATACTTGATGTCATACAGTAAATCACATGCATGTTGTGTACTGTAGCCAATGACCACAGTCCCCTTGTTTTCTTTATCTTTGACCATATATATATATATATATATATATATATATATATATATATATATATATATATATATATACACGTTGAAAGGAGCCAGTTGAGGTGGTTCGGGCATCTAGTAAGGATGCCACCTGGGCGCCTCCCTAGGGAGGTGTTCCAGGCACGTCCAGCTGGGAGGAGACCCCGGGGAAGACCCAGGACTCGGTGGAGAGATTATATCTCCTCACTGGCCTGGGAACGCCTCAGGATCCCCCAGTCGGAGCTGGAGGATGTGGCCCGGAGAAGGGAAGATTGGGGTTCCTTACTGGAGCTGCTGCCCCCGCGACCCGATTCCGGATAAGCGGTAGACGATGGATGGATGGATGGAGATATATATATATATATATATATATATATATATATATATATATATATATATATATATACACATACATACATACATACACACACACACATCTTCTTAAGCCAATTGTATTTATTATTGTCACATGTATATTTAGTATCTCCTGGCATTTTCACACGTCCTGTCCTTTTATTTGGAGGTCAGTTCAGTCACGCTCTTACAGTTAGTTTGACTTTCTTTTTCAAAGTGGCGGCTGGCTTTGACTGCAGTACGTCCACACTGGTTTGTCTAACACATGCTACACTCAGAATACTGTATGTGTAAGTAACTATCCACTTACACTGAAACATATAACCACCAAACAAACAGGTACATGCGGCGTTTACGTTCAAGGCTACTTGCAGTCTTACTCAGAAGTGAATGCCACACGTGACGTCAGTACTGGGAAACTCCGCTTTGGGAACTTTTCCTCAAGGAAGCAGTTGATGACACAAAGGCTGGAACATGTAACACAGCAAGTTATGCATAAGTTCTTACCTTGTTGGGATTCAACGGTTAGAATGAGGCAGCTTAAAAAGAACAAGTCCAAACTTTGAAACATCCCGGTCATCCTGTTTGAGTTTAAGTTTATTTTTAGACACCCTACGGGGGAATAAAACGTTTTCCTTTGCTTATTCCGGCGCCTAACGACGACAGCCTATTGTTCAGTTTGCTGCCACCTCTTGTGAAAAAGGAACACTAAATGTCCGTGTTTCAATTCAACCTTCGCTTCCAGTTTCTCCGAAGGAAGCCATAAAAACCTTGGTGACTGGTTCTGGGCGGAGTGCTTCCTTTTTTTGCCCAGTGACGTGCGCGCGCACTGACTTATAATTTGTATAATACAAATAAATCATTAATAAAATAAATAATCAACAATCATTCACACTACTAATACATAAATAATATAAATATTATTATTAGAATTATATATAGTTGTAAAATTAAAAATATCAATGGTCATGTATTTTTTTAATACTATAATCATAGGTCTTCAACAGGGAGTCGGCCCCGCTGTGTTTCGCGAAGGACGGGTCGTCGCTCCCGACACACACACCTACAGTCCGAGACAGGGCGGAGGAAAGGGGTGAACTAAAAGAAATTCGATCCACACACACCTCTTCAAGCCTCTTCTATACAGGGGGTCCCTGCTCCACGCTACACCAGTTTGAGGGTCCTTGGCCTGAAAAACCTTGAGGGACCACTGCTATAAATGGTTAGAGAAGGTCAGAGGTCAAACATTGAAGGACACTGAAGAGCTAAAAATAAAATAAAATGTTATGCTAATGCAGATTAAGTATAATTTATTAACATTAATAAAGCTATAAGCTAAAACTCTTACATACATAAAGGGTGCCTTGTACCAATCTTTTGTGAGGACCTGAGTTGATATTTTTGCAGGTTTATTAGTAGTAATCACAACCAAGCAACACAAATATTTTCACTTTCTATTTCCTTGTTCTCTGTTAAAACAGTGATCAGTAAACAGCAAACAAAAAGTGTTGATAAATGTATCAAAGCAACAAGAGACCAAAAAAAAACCCCACTTCCCTCGGTTCTAAGGAACTAGTAGTGATGTGGCATTTTAGATTTGGGTGCATCTGTGAGCAAGCATACACATTACACAAAATCAACAGACTGACAGCCAAGTTTAATCTCAGATGCTTACACATTAGTCTAGCATTGTTCTCTTTACAAAAAGTTGTAGGTTGTGTACTAAGGTTGAAAATGCTTAACACCGCAGGTCAGAATTTCAAGAGACAGATTTTTTAAATCTTTAATATTTTAAGAAACATTTAGGGATCACTTGATGTGCTTTTCAGCACATTTGCTTCCCTCCCATTGTCTAGCTGCCATGACGGCAGTATTACTGGCATTTACTTGTCATTCCTAGAAACAAGACATGCTTTCCCCTCCTCCTATTGTTATCTCTTAGATGTGTACAGCAGATATCCAGGGGCCCACCAGCTCCTCTATCTAAAAGGACAGTTCCCACTATCAGTCCTTCGCTCCATCCAACCAAAACACACGGCCCGCCCTCATCCTCGTCTTCATCCACAGTGCCCAACAGGAGGATATCAGCAGAGGCATGAAAAATGTTCTTGTCTTGTCTGTATTTCCGTGTCCATAGCCTGGTGGCTTTTAATTTTTTTAGGTAGCGCCAAGAATTCAGTGCATTTCCTTATCCTGTACGTGAAAGGACTCAGCAGCGGACATCTGCACTGCCTAAGAGAGTAACTGAATAGCAGCTGAAAATGTGTTTTTTTTGCCGACTTCTTGAAGTTGAAGTTCTTCCTTGAGCTGCAGTCATACAGGTCTGTACAGTAAAGATGCAACAGACTTGAAACTTTATACCACTAGAGGTCAGTGGAACAAAGCGTTTCAGCCTAGTGTGAAGCTACTCTGAAAATGTTCTTGATGAATCCTCACAGAGTGGAAGTCCAGCTGTACATGTTCATGTCAGGAGTTTTGCTGGAGGTCACTGTTTTCGTTTATGAGGGTAACTTCGCAGGGTTCAATGGGTTCTGGCACCGGCGAGTACACCTTCCCTATCATCTGAAAAACAGAACGGTGTAAAGTGAGTGTTTGCGGAGCAAGAGAGAGCAGGTGTGCACTGCATACACATTTTTATTTTTTTCCTCCTAAAATATACCTTAACTTCTTTGTTTCCGTTCATCATCATTTCCTTGAATATAGCCGAAGGATCTGGTATGATGGGGCAAATAATGGCGCTGTGCCTACAAACAGACACAATGACAGACATGAACAACCAGTTCACCAGAACAAAGTTTCCACCACCAAGGTTTAATACTTAAGTCAACAGGCAAACATAATATTGTTTATTAGAATTTTCAACCAGATATTGAACTTTTATGTGGAAAAACCATATCACACGCAAGGTATTCAAAACATTCATATATGGTCCTTTAAGCACCATAAGCCAAGTCTCATCTAGTTCCATTATAATGGAGAACAGGCAGCAAAGACACCGAAATAACCTAAATTGATAAATATCACTACAGATAAGAGGAAAAATATGTGTTCTTGACTTGAGGGCGAACTATCACCTTAATTTAAGAACCCTAAATGACTTGGTGCACATTGAGCATTCCTTTCCTGTGATGCTTTTTTATTACTTGTAGCTCCACTCCACTATGTACTATTTGTGCCTGAGGGTGAGGCAGGTTGGTTAACTATTTTCTACCCACGCACTGCAGCAGCAAAGCTTCAAGAGAGAATTAGTCACATGCATAACTTCTGCTTGTTGGCTGGGGATGAAATGTACTCACCCAACCTTTATACGAGGTGTAGCAATAGATGTCAGTAACATATTGTTTTTGTTGCAGTTGCTGATCTCAACTACTGTTGCACAGGTGTACGCTTTACAACATCCACTCTTGAAATAGATTGCTACACACATAATAAAACTGTCTGTTTCCAAAATATACCTCCTGAAGCAGTAGCAGGACAGAATGATGCAGACGGACAGAAGGATGGGGATGACGATGGCAACCACAGTCAGCGTCTTGTCGGGGGCCTTATTAGTACCTGTGATGAAGAAGAGACACATTTTCTTCAGATTTCGAGATCCTTGTGTGGTAATTGATAGAAAATTGTTGCAGCATACAAGGAAGTTGAGAAACTTCCATGTCCCAATACAACAGTTGCAATCAAAGTCAACGTGTGATTGTATTTAGTTTTTCTTGTTTTAGTGTACTTAATAAACTCTGAGAAATCAGTGCTAGTATAACTGGGTTACCATAATGTACAACTTCGCCAAAGTCGCTGGTTATTTTCTTGCAATTGTCACCGGTCCTGACTCTAGATTGGAACTCGTAAAGGCATTTTTTATCATAGGCCACCTCCATGGTGTCTCCTTGTGAAGTACTGAAGTTCCGCCATACCTTAAATAAAAAAAAGTAAGCACATAAATCCACAGCGGTGCACTTTGTTGGGTAAAGCGAAACTATGTGACGTTCGAGATAAACAGTTACTTGACTAGTATTTGTATTTGACCACTTACTTTGGGCTCATTGCATTGCTTGTAGGAGATTTCGTATATCCAGAAACAACTTCCGAACTCTGGATGTTTCCAGTTTAGTTTGAGTGTATCTCCTTCTTCTGTGATGCTCAGCTTTGGTGGAGGTATCACTGAGGATAAAAAAGGAAAAAGGAAAAGTTTTCCACTTGCACTTGGCAGCAAAATACTAAAAACGAGTCTCAATCACTTTCACAATGTGACATTGATAATAAACTATTAGAGGCAACACCAACCAAGTGCAGGTTTAAAGGTGCTCAATCCATCTCCAGTGTCCACAAGCATGCAGATCTCTTTTTTGACAGCATTGGCGTTCAGATGACAACCATTTCTTATCCCGCTGCTGTAAGGCTTATCACACTCCTTTAAACCTTTTATATGTTCCTCAGAACTTCCACAGATCCTGTAATGACAAAATGGGCAGGTGATTAGAGAAAGAGGGAGTAGGGAAGGCTACAGCTGAAACACACGTGTCTGCGAGTCCTTCAGCCGCCACTAGATGTACATGAAGCTCACAAATAATCTGCTGATCATTACGTGACATCTGTACGGACTGCTGCATGTACATAGATAAATAATGACAACCTAAATAAAGCAGGAAAATCATAAATGAAAGTATGAAAATGCAATATTCACGGAAAAATGCACACAGCCCGTATTCAGAAACCGTGTTTTTAGGAATTCTGTAAGGTTGGGAAATACATATAGTCATTCGTGGCAGAAACAGAAGGACCCAGAACAATGAGCAATTAAGGCTTAAAGAGACAGAGAGTGAATACCAAAAATAATGTGTAATCTTGTTCAAGTAGAAACCCTAAAGACAGTAAGGGAAGGACCCAAGGTTCATACCTGTCTGACCATGCTGACCATCTTACAGTGAGGACCTTTGCTCATCTCATTACTCTACCATGACTTGACCAAATAAAAACAAACTGCTGCTACATGATTTCACTAACAACATTCATTACAACTTTACTGCACATATTTGGAGAGTGTTACTGTAATACTCACCTATAGGAGACCTTAACAGAATGATTTCCTGGGACCCAGGAACAGTTCATTCCTTTGGGGTAGATCAAACATTTGATGTCCTTCACTTTAGCTGTGCCATGCAAAAAAACAAAGACGTTACATACATGCATTCAAATGACTTTGAAGCATCATAATGTACAGGACAATCTAAACACAAAGCATCTCTAGTGCATTTCTGTCATTTCAGCGTTCTGCTTCTTACCTCTGGCCTTAAGGGTGCGAACGGTAATGCTCACAGGTGTGCTCTGATTGGAACTTTCACAGGATTTACTGCCAACAGTCCAAACGTGGTACGTCCAATGATCAGAGCCCATCTCTTCTGTGAGACAGCTGTCTGTGAAATTTCTCCAATCCGTGCGCACCACAGACTGGAGGAAAAACAACGAAGGTTTTGATGGCGATAATGCTAACACATATTGAAACACGCTGCATCCATCCGCCTCAGGGTTGTAGTTTGCTAGCAATGAATAAACAACGATGATTGCCATGTTGCTTCTTTTTTTTTTTTTTTTTTATCAAAGTTGACTTTGACAGTAGTGTGGTCATGCATCCTCAAGAAGGGGCTGGTTTGAAAAGCCATGCTTGTTTGTGCATTCCACAAAAGTCAGACAACAACATCACATTAATTGCAAGAACATTTCATTGTAATGCATAGCTAAGGACGGTTTTTCAAAAGTGTTCCTTCTCAATGAATGAATGAATAAACAAATTAATCAATTAAATAATTAAATAAATCGTCAAATAAAGAAATAAGTGCGTGCGTTTGTGTAAAGTGATCTGTAGCAAAGATTTTTAGTGAAGTGGAGATAATTCTAACTACTAAGCCTGAAAACCACATGTCCACCCACACAAACCCAAGAAACATAGTTCAACATAGTTTCTTACATTGTCTGCGTCATTCTTCAGACGGTATGTGTATTGGACCTCACCATCCTGCACTCTGAGGGGTTTCTGCCAGGACACGTTTACAGTAAACGGGTCGAGCCACTTATAGGACAGCCCTGTCGGTGGAGGAGGGCAATCTGTAGGAAATAAAAAAAAAAAAAAATTAGGCTAATCTCATCTGAAGATCAATGAAACTGTTAAAATATAATATAACACATTTAAAATAATCATAACAGGCTATCATTAGCCATAAACCTAACACATTTTATATTTTTATTACACTTTTCCTTAGAATGTTTACTAAAAGTCCCAAGAGATTCCTATTAGTGCCTGTGTTTGTATGACAATGAAGGTTAATGTATCCTAATATTTCTAACATATAGTGCGATGAAGAGACTATATGGAAGCGTCTTTTCACCTCGAGGGAGATTACATGTGATGTTCCTGGGTCGATTGAAATTGCAGGTTGCACTTTCTAGAATGTTCTGAAAGGTTTTACGGCAAAATAATTGACTTTTACCAACATTTCTCAGTATTTTTTATCACATTTTCAACATATTTCATTACACGTTTTGAAAACATCAGGTTTGGTTTGTTTCATTTCTCCGCAGATAGTTTTTGACTTTTTCCGTTGCGCTCACTGTAATCGTAAAATAGAGACTCAACCTAAACAGAGCTAACTGCAACAAGGTAGAATATTCCAATATTAAGCAGGAGAATTCATATTTTTCATCCAAACTGTATTTGTCTTCGAGGAAACTAAACTGTCTTTTAAATAGTGTTTGTCATCGCATGCTAAAAAAATATTTTTCTGAATTACCTCATTTTACTGGAAAAAGTGTCTCCAATCTCAATTCTCGTTTGTAAAAAAAAGACCCCGCTCATAACACGGATTGAATACCGAGAAAATCTCTCAATAGCAGCCCATAATACTGAACATTTAGAATTAATAAGTTAAATACAAAATTTAAGCATTTGATGACTGAATAGAACAAAAATAGGAGAATATCTATTTAATAGACTTGTTATAAATCAGGCAGTTTTATCATTTCCTGCCTGAAATACGCAGTTAACAATACATCCATCATTTTTTAATTACAGGTCAAAATGGTTGAACGTGCGTCTTTAAAGCATGGTAATTGAACTTTGATATTACAGACCCGCCGTGTTGACTAAACCCCTTATCAAGCTCATAAGTCTAATTATAAAGAGAATAACAGGTAATGGATGAGTATTTACCTGCTTCACAGTGGTATACCATTACCATGCCGGCGCATGTTAAAAAGGCAAAATACACCCGCGTAAAAGCCATGTTGCGTCCGACACTATGACCCTTCTGGAAGCGAGTCAACTGCCTCGATCCTCTTTTAGGCAAACCCGTAGTGGGAAAAAGAATACTTAAGGAACTGTTGTTACTGCGCACTGGAGGCAAACACAGGCGATACCATGTCCATGATCAAAAAGAAGCAAACACAAGAGAAAGGAGGAAAGTAAACAGAGGCATGGAGGGAAGGCTGTGAGGATAGTACGGAAATGATCCAGTGAATAATGATAAACATCTGCCCAACAGTGTGTGACACAACACATTCAAGACGCTGAGCTTTAAAGAGTTAAAAGATCACGCATGAGTGTGATCTTTACAGTAAGTGCAATGTCCCAAACCGCCTTCATTTTGTCATTTTGCCAGGAAGTAGTCAGGCTAGAAATGAGTCTGTGAATCAATAACAGCTTTAACTGTATGGTAATGTGTTACGCACTAGAAAACAGCACAGTGAACAAACTGATGGTACAAGGCCAGGGAGAACCACAGAGAATATATTGTACATTTGATCTCAGTGGATTGTTTCCTGAAACCTTGTTACACGGATGAATGACAAGCTTGACCCACTGTATGAATGAGTGACCCGAACACTTCTCCACAGACATACATTGAGATCCAAGGCTGTTTTTCATGGTTTGGTTTAGTCCCCTTAGTTACAAATAATTGAAATGTCAAAGAGGCAATTTTTTTTATAAAGTTGTCATAACTTTGGGGATCAAAAGAAAATAATGGTCAAAATCAGTGAATTAGAGGACAAGCTATCCTGGCTTTTAGTCCAATAGTATGTTTCAAGCTTCTAACACTCTGGATCCTACATTTCCCATAATGCATCTGGGTGTTTTTAATACATATCTACCAGCCTCCTATAGTAACTGAATTTGTGTGGACTACAATGTGATGCTGTGGACGGGGGCAGCAGCAACACATGTTTTAGCCACTAAAAAAAATGCTCTCACCAAAGCCACCAGACTCCAATAAAAAAACAGTCATTTCTTTCTCGCAGATCACAGGAGTTGCTGGTCTAGCGCTGCCTCGATCGGTTAGTTGGTTTGTTTTTGTGTGACTTTGGTTATTTCGGATTCACTAAAGTCACAAACAAACAAAAACACAGTAAGTTGGTGTAGGTAATACACTGACTACCTCCTCTAACCCCACTTTAAAACATCAAACTATCCCTTTAATGCCCATGCAAGGAAAGGCTTCTCTGTTAATGTTGGATTTAAAGTTGAGATTGAGTTCAATGTCAACATCTGCAGAAGATCTTGTGAAAGGTTGAGAACAATAATGGACTAAATGGACCTTGTGGTGAGAGTGTTATGTCATGTTGGAAATAACTGTCAAACTCGATAGTTTCTCCAGGTTTTATTGGAAAATGGCTTTACAAAGTAAGTTAAACAAGCAGCTGCACTTCAGTATACTGTACAATGCAATACAAATGAAAAAGAAATCTCTGCTAGGACAGATTCGGACTGAACAAGAGTCCAAAGTGTTACAAATATAAATACACACAAACATACAGGGATACAGAATTGACTTTACAGCATGGCAACACATTATGTACATTTGCTTAAATATTATTCATCTATCTGCTAATTACAGTGTAGCACTTGTGAAATACTGTAAATAACCAGCACGTGATGAAGGTCTTATTACTTGAGATAAAGGAGTCTTTTCAGAAGGCAACGCACAAAGGCACTGGATATTAACCCAGATGTGAGTAAGTCTTCACTTATTTACTGAAGTCACTATCATCCCACTGCTGATCAGTGTGTCCTGTTTCTCACTTCAAAGGCCTACATCCCATAACATGCGGCCAGAGAGAATACTGTTTCAATGATTGTTCAGAAGCTCTGATAGAATTTGTAATCATAATATTTTCTTTTCTGGAATGACAGTAGAAGATGGTTATCACCAAGATTTCTTACATTTGCAATGTAATTGAGCTACTTTTAGAGTAAGCACACCCTTCTGAAGAGCAGCTTTATCCCACAGCTTTACAACCCTGAGGTATGTCTTTTCTTTCACTTTGGAACACACTGCGAAGGCATTTGTCTTTAACCTGGCGCTCACTGTAAAATGCTTGCACTCATCTGTTTATCACAATCTGGTCACCTGGCTGGAACGCGCTGCTATCCGATAATATCTTGGCTTGACTGAGTATCTCAATGCTTTTGCAACAGAACCGGTTGCAAACCGTGTCGGTGCTACACAGAAGCCTTGTCAAACAAAAACACAGGTACAATAGAAATATGCTATTGTCGTCTAAAGGTCGACTCAAAGTGGTAAAAATTAATTCTGGAAGGAGTTTGGTGTCCTGCATAGATCAGGAGGGCAACATAGCAGAGAGAGGACTTTAAAAAAATTGCTTTAGTGCAGTATCTCCCTTTTTCGCAAATGCAGAAAAAAAAGTGCAACCTAGCAACACCTAAACCTGACATTTGGTGTTGCGGCGATACATTCTCCAAAATACTGCTGCTGTGGTTTGAATATAACATCCAACTGCTGCGCTGCGATGTTTCACCCCAAGATGCTCGTACTGCACGTACAGCGGAGGTGTTGAAGATAGACAAATGGCATCTCGCCAAAACAAGCGTAGCTGGGCAGACGTGACACTGACAGCCGCCCTCATGCAGTTCAGGTCCTGTAGGAAAGTGAGAGGATATACATAAGGGCAGCTGGTGGCGGCGGCAGAGGGAGGTCAGCCCAGGTTGGTGGACATCCCGCTGATGGCACGAAACACATGGAGGGAGTTTTGTAACAGTGAGCGCATCATATCCTCCTGGTAGATCTGGGGTCAAAGCAAAATACACAAAGTTCACACATAAAGGTAGAGGGCAGACACACACGCTGTCGTACCACACTCAAATCAGCTACATTTCTCCCCACACACAATGACACTATGAGATGTGGTTCAACATATACTGAAGCTAAATGTACAGTGAGAGAAATGACTTCAATGCAGTTATATATATATATATATATATATATATATATATATATATATATATATATATATATAGATATATAGATATATCTATGTATCTATAGATATATCTATATATCTATATATATATATATATATATATATATATATATATATATCTATATATATATATATATATATATATATATATCTATATATATATATATATATATATATATATATATAGATATATAGATATATCTATGTATCTATAGATATAGATATATCTATATATATACAGTATATCTCAAAAGTGAGTACACCCTTTAGATTTTTGCAAATATTCTGTTATATCCTTTCAGGGGATAACATTATCCTACTGAAACTTTGATATAACTTAAAGTAGTCAGTGTGCTGCTTGAATAACAGTATAGATTTATTGTCCTTTGAAAATTACTCAGTACACAGCTGTTAATGTCTAAACAGCTGGCAACAAAAGTGAGTACACCCCATAGTGAACATGTCCTAATTGTGCCCAATGATGTTGTTTTCCCGCCCTGGTGTCATGTGACTCGTTAGTGTTACAAGGATTCAGGTGTAAATAATAAGCAGGGCTGTTAAATTTGGTGTTTTGGGCACAATTCTCTCTGAATGCTGGACAACATGGCACCTCATGGCAAGGAACTCTCTGAGCGGCTGAAAAAAAGGATTATTGCGCTTCACAAAGATGGCCTTGGCTATAAGAAGATTGCCAACACCATGAAAATGAGTTGCAGCACAGTGGCTAAGATCATACAGCGGTTTTCCAGGACAGGTTCCACTCGGAACAGGCCTCGCCAGGGTCGACCAAAGAAGTTGAGTCCACGTGCTCAGCGTCATATCCAGAGGTTGGTTTCCAAAAATAGACGTGCGAGTGCTTCCAGCATTGCTGCAGAGGTTGCAGAAGTGGGATGTCAGCCTGTCAGTGCCCAGACCATACGCCGCACACTGCATCAAATCGGTTTGTATGGCCGTCGCCCCAGACAGAAGCCCCTTCTGAAACCGATGCATAAGAAAGCCTGCAAACAGTTTGCTGAAGACAATGAATCCAAGAACATGAGTTACTGGAACCATGTCCTGTGGTCTGATGAGACCAAAATAAACCTGTTTGGGTCAGATGGTGTCCGGCGTGTGTGGCGGCACCCTGGTGAGGAGTACCAAGACAAATGTGTTTTGCCTACAGTCAAGCATGGTGGTGGCAGCATCATGGTCTGGGGCTGCATGAGTGCTGCCGGCACTGGGGAGCTGCATTTCATTGAGGGACACATGAATTCCAATATATACTGTGACTTCCTGCAGCAGAGCATGATCCCCTCTCTTCGGAAACTGGGCCGTAGGGCAGTTTTCCAACATGATAATGACCCTAAACACACCTCCAAGATGACAACGGCCTTGCTGAAGAAGCTGAAGGTTAAGGTGATAGACTGGCCAAGTATGTCTCCAGACCTAAACCCAATTGAGCACATGTGGGGCATCCTCAAGAGGAAGGTGGAGGAGTGCAAGGTGTCCAACATCCGTGCGCTCCGTGATGTCGTCGTGGAGGAGTGGAAGAAGATTCCAGAAGCAACCTGTGCAGCTCTGGTGAATTCCATGCCCAGGAGGGTTAAAGCAGTGCTAGATAACAATGGTGGTCACACAAAATATTGACACTTTGGGCACAATTTAGACATGTTCACTATGGGGTGTACTCACTTTTGTTGCCAGCTGTTTAGACATTAACAGCTGTGTACTGAGTAATTTTCAAAGGACAATAAATCTATACTGTTATTCAAGCAGCACACTGACTACTTTAAGTTATATCAAAGTTTCAGTAGGATAATGTTATCCCCTGAAAGGATATAACAGAATATTTGCAAAAATCTAAAGGGTGTACTCACTTTTGAGATATACTGTATATATATATATATATATATATATATATAGAGAGAGATATATAGATATATCTATATATCATTTTTACTTTATTTCTTCTTTCATTTTTTTATATATATTTTATTATTTATTTTTGTTAAATACATTTTTGTTTTCTGGTATTTATTATGTTGTGATGTTATGTGAAGGTGAAAAATAATAAAAATGTCTGATCATCATTCTGTTTGAATTGCTGAATACTTCTGGGAGGTCTGCAGACAAGCTTCCAATGTGGCCAGTTGTGTTTATACTACCAGTTACTAAACATTTGTTTTAATTCCAACCACACAGCTGTTGCTGCGGCAGAAACTAAAAGTACATATGCAGCACATTAAAAATGACTTCTAGACACTTTGTCTAGAGCAGTAAATGCAAAGGTCTAAAGGGCGATACAGGCTGAATCACTCTGTGTGGACAGCTGTGGGACATTATTCTACACTGGGAGTGTCTCTCAATAATAGAAAGTGGCATGTGTACAATGTGTCACACTTCTGTGACTGCTTTCAGACCTTTGAGGTGTGACCTTCCTGGTGCCTTCCTCACAGGTTTAACACAATCATCAACATCATAGCCTACACCAATAACGATTGTCTGGAAAGAGCTCACGTGAGAAGAGATGCGTGAACACAGACGCGGGATCCATATTTTTGCCATCCGGACATTAATTAAAATGAGATAGCACAGACTAAAAACCAACTACTAATTATAAGCGTCACAAAATCGTACATTGTGGCACTTTGGGCATTATTGATCGTACAGAGGGCGCAGTTCCTGTACAAATACGGAAATTATCTTAAATCTGGCAAAACAGTCTCTGGCCGACTCTCCACTCTGCTGCAGCTACTTAAGTTGCTTAAATGCACCTTTTCAACACCTGCACTGACTACTCACTTCATGATATCCACACCAGAACGTAAGAACTTAAGTTAACCCCTGCAGCACCAAAAGTGTGTTTGGTGCTGCAGGTAGTGGCCGGCGCACGGTGCTGATTGCGCAGCTGATTATGGGATTTGGTTGAGCTGCGTGATGACCACACCAAGTTTGATAAAAGTAAGTAATTAAAGGTGAGGGGTGTGGATATCTGTGACGTCGGTGATGTGGATGCGGCTGTTGAAAAGGTGCATAAAGGCAAAACAAAGAACTAAATCAACATAGCAAAACCAAACGGGAGAGGAGGCCAGAGACTGCAACTTAAATAAATAACCTTAAACGACCCTAACGATCACCTGCAGAGAGCACAGGTGAATGATCCACAAACACAAGCTGATAAC
The DNA here is from genome assembly GCF_900634415.1 of Cottoperca gobio. Lineage (NCBI taxonomy): Eukaryota > Metazoa > Chordata > Actinopteri > Perciformes > Bovichtidae > Cottoperca > Cottoperca gobio. The sequence goes on along the minus strand of NC_041372.1, from coordinate 5,677,926 downwards.
ACAAGTGGCAACACAGTTCTTTAAAAGAGAAGTGTTTATATGCAGTTTTATCTATACATTCTTGGATATAGGATTCAACTGTTAAATTTCATATTAGCTATTTCAACATACTACTTTTCCTCATTTCTGTATCACCTCAGTCAGAGTTGATAAAGCCACTTCATTTTATGCCTTACTTGTGGAGGAACATCCTGCAATGAATCTGCTGCTGATTTAAACAGATCAATACATTCTACATACGATCCAAACAAAACATCGAGTGCTTTCATTTCTCGGGGACAGAATTCCGCTTCTGTGCTCCGGAGTAGACACGTTTTGCCGACTATAACCACAATTGGCTCGACACAAAGAAGTGGTTGACGGAAGTTTTTTGCCGTCATATTTTTGACATGCAACCGTTCCAACCCTAACCAGGAATCTACTGTGGATACAAACTCCATTTATTAGGGAGATCAGTTTGTCAAAGGAGGATTAAAAAACTGCCACATCACCGTCTGCCCAAACTCTCGTCTGCTATCATTGTCTGAATGACTCATTAAAATCGTTTGGGTTTTATTTGTTTATTAAATTGCTGCATTTGCCTTTTCTTATTCTCACTTGCTTTTTATATCCGGATGAATGTATTTAGATGACCTTTGCATTTAACCATAAAATGTCTGGAAGAAATGAACCAAGTGTAAATTCAGAATGAATGAGTTCAAAAAGAAAAAGCGGAGCTTTAAAACACACTTCATGAACACGTTACCTGTTTTTCCTTAAAGCTAAAGGCCAGCACATTGGGGAGAAAAAGGCAGTTAGTTCGGTAAAACCGGAGCAACTAAAGTAAAATCAAACGTCAGCAGGTACAACACCGCTGGGAAGAGAACAAAGTGTACAATATTGATAAGCAACAGAAACGTATTTCCTTTCTGTAAAAGGATTGCGACATATTACAGCACAAACAGACAAGTTCCGCAGGTCCCGAGCTGGCAGCAAACAGCTCTTCACACATTATTTGAGGAAAACCTCTCGATCAAAAGCGATCCCGTTTCTACATTCAACTCCCCCTTGGGAGAATCTACTTAATTCTACTGACAAGGCTTTTAAGAACAGGGGCAGATGAGTGTGCAACACGGGGAATCATTTATCCAGGAAATGTTCCAGAGGAAATTCAGTTTTCAATTATTCCTGGACATTAAATTAACACGGCTTCTGACTGCGACTCATTAAGACTTGCTCAAAGTTCAATTCCTTTTACGTGCATGGCTGACTATAATGCAACAGTATTGGGTTTCAGTTGTGCTGATTGTCACTATAGAAACTTTACACATCATCTCAAAGGGTCGCTCAACCCAAATGACAAAAAAATATATTTTGTCGCCTAGTAGTATCTACCATACTGATGTTTTATGTCTTTTAATTGTCCAGATGTTGAGATATCAGCCTCCAACCCCAGCACTACAGAGGTTAAAACAATTGTGTTTGTGGTGCCTACAGCATTGAAAGAAAAGGACATTTAGCCCAGATTGCTTTGTCTGTGACTTCTACGAGGCGTTCCATGGAAAAATAGTCCCTCACATGTGAAGGATGATGAACAATTCAATTAAAAATAAGAGGCTCCGCAGCTCACTCTACCAAGCAGATATCCGCTCACTTCTAAAAAAGGGGGGAAAGAAAACACCGACCGTACAAGTTCCAGACCCATCACTCTTCTAAATTGCGATGAGAAGAGTGAAAAAATTCATCTCAACCATTGTGCATCCAAGTCAGACCGGATTTATCCCTCGTAGATTTAATAATGTTCGTGTACTAAAAGCTAACATCAGTTACGGGAAGTTGCTTCCTTCCTTCCCCTCTCAATGATTTGCCGCATTAATGCTATGAACTTGGTTACATTTCAAAGCTTTCTATTTATTTACCACCGTCTTGTTGGCAGTCCCACCACCCACATGTTTTATCTTTTACCCGGAAAGGGCAGTCCCCTTGTTTTAAATGACTGTCAACATCATTTCTGTCAAATGTTGTATTCGTACTATGTTGTTTATCCTGTACACACGACATCTATTGCACGTCTGTCCGTCCCGAGGGTCTAAGGACAGAGGGTGTCGTAACCTGTACAGTCTGTAAAGCACACTGGAACAAATGTATAATTTGTGATATTGGGCTATATAAATAAATTTGATTTGGACTGTTCTTAGGAGTTTTATGTCCTTTTTTGTAAAGAAAAAAGAAAGAAATGTCAAAAGTCCACCGTTTTAATTGTGAGCATATATTTGGTAGCAAGTAGCTCCAAGGAAACATATTTGAAAGGGGATCTGAGGATTATCCAGAGTAACAGTGACATCCATGTTGCAGTTGAATTTTCTAAATGTCACCGTGTTGCTGTGAGCACCAGAAACACAATTCTATCAACCCAACACCGAATAACACAGACACAGATGTCTCAAAACCTGGACACATAAAACCATAAAAGATCATAAAACTGTCTGCAGGGAGAGATACCGCTGGATGTAAGTAATAAAACACATTTTTTATTACATTTGGTGAACTTTCATAGCGTTGTGATGTTTCTGCTGAGCTATTTTGTTTTCATTCTGTTTATCTAACTATAGATTGAAACTATTATTAACATACAGTAACACTACAACGCATGATTCCCACTCGCATCCAGCATGCTCCAACATGCTCTAACGAATAAAATGCTTTCACTTTTGTATCATTTATTTTCTGATTTGCCACATAGGAGGCCTCATGTTGGATTTCCAGGCCAGTGCAGAAACATTTATGACCACAAGCACAGCAGAACAAGGCGTGTTAGTAATCACTCAATCAGAATAATGAATGACTCTCTAGTGTTGTGGCTACACCCAGAAAAAGAGAAAAGATTACCTGCTCGTGGATGATGTCAGATAGCTCCTTTACCATGTCTTTGAAGTTCGCCTTCAGACCCTCGTGGTACTCAAACTGGTCCTCTTTGATAATCCGCTCATTTATGTCTAGAGCAATACTGCAAGCCTGGACAAAACGCCTGCAATTAAATACATTTAAAATGACAAAGTTAATAACACATTTAAATAACTACATATCAACAGTTTTATAATACAACTTAAAAGTGATAAAGAATTGATCAAATGAGGAAGTTGGAACAACAAAATAAATGACTTTAAATGAGAATCAACAAGCAGCTTAGTCATTTAGTCGTGATGAAAAAGGCTACCTGAAAATGTCCTTTAGATCTTTTACTTTCTTGTTGCCAGACTGGTTGGATTTACTGTCATCCAGAAATGCTCTGGCGTAGGCCATGGGACCTGCGTTCACCTGCAGGAAACATGTCTGAGAGTGTTAAGCATTCCTAAACTCTGGTCAGAGCAAAATCAAATCAACAATCAAGCTTTCTCACGTTACTTAAATACTTTTTTTTTTGCCATGCAGCAGTAATGATCATTTATTTATTATACTTTGTTTTTCACTTAGCTGTGTCTCTGTGACTGAGACTTTTACCTGCACAGAGACGCAGCCCTGCAGTTTGAGCTGCAGTTGGATCATGTCCACCTCCTGGCTTGAGCAGAGTTTGGTCAACTCTGCTGTTCGCGCCTTCATCTCATCTATGGCCACATCCACCGGCTTAAGCTCCACCTGCTTTTCCCCCAGCACCTCCACGCGCTTCTTTACATACGGGAAGGTGTTGGCAGCTAGGAATAAGAGAGCAGGCCAAACTTAGATCATGTGTGCAAACGAAACAAACTGCAAGATAAAGCAAACAGTAGTAACATGTGTCTCTTATAAAAGTCAACTAGAGGTTATCCTTCAGTTGCTCGTCATGTGCATGCGATCAAATGCGATAAGAAATATTTAAAGGTTTTGGCGACACTCTTTTGTTTTGATGCCACAGCAGCAACAGAATGAGCCAAAGCAGCTGTGGTTTTCCTGCTCTTTATCGTGCGCTGATTACTATCTCTCTTACTAACAACTGTATGTTCACAATGACAACTAGATGTACAGAAGAACATGGCTTTGGGGAGCTTTTCAATAATATGAGATAAGGCAGAGATACTTGAATTGGGTGTTGCTGGAAGGATCCCAGTAACCAGCTGCTCCTTGCTTCAGTAAGCAGCTGTTTAATGTGTACTGCACTTTAGAAGCTCACGGGACTGTACGTGTGTTTAGAACAATGAGCGGCCAGTCACAAGTCTTATATATATATATTAAATATTAAGCAACTAGAGATTCTAGTTTTTGAGCAAAACATTCACTTCAAATGGGTGAGATGAACTGCTGTGGTTCTTGTCAAAGATGAATGCATTGTGGTGCCGTTTCTGATATGAGATACTGTGCACCTTTTTTCACGGTGCATTTCAAAAGATGACACAGAAAAGCAAAGTGTTTGTGAAGGAGTGTGTTTTAAGTACTTGTGAGCACACTCCTCCTCTTGCACTGCTCCTCCACCCCGCCGTGTTTTTTGCCCGACAGCGTGTAGGGTGTCTCGAACACGAAGCGGTTGATGTTGTGGCACTTGTCAAAGTCAGCCTTCTTCTCTGGCGCCTCCTTCTCCTCAAAGTACGCCTTTACAAAGGTCACCTGCACGTAGGCAAACTTGGTGTCCAGGTCTTTGGGGTTTACCTGTGGGAAAGCAACCGCCTTTAATAAAATATAGCAATGCAAAGCACTACATGTGAGTCATGTAAGATGTTATCAACGTTTCAAGCGAGGCTACACAATGACTCCATGGAGAGGAAAACTCAACATTTCCCACATTGTGTTGGACAAATGATATTTTCTAAATAAACACAAGAGCAGGGCTGCAAACTACTTATTTTCATTGCTGACTGCATTTCAACCAATCATTGACATCACCTTCCTTCCTCCATTTATCTACTGCACCTTGTTTGAGTCCTGAATTATCTTGACGTTTTCCGGCCCAAACTTTTCCCCGTAGAGTGTCAGCAGCCGCTGAGAGATTTCGGACAAGCCAGTGAGCTTTGGCTCTTTGTAAACGTACTCCTTCCCGTCCTCCTCCTCGAAGAAGCCCTGCACAGAATACAAACGTTACTCACAAACATGCATTAAAACAACCCATTTAGTTCAGTGACGACTCTTAAAATGTTGTGTTTTTTGTGTTGTATTTTGTATATAATTATAAAAAAAAGGCAGAATGTTTCACAGCATTACAAAGATGGCGTGATATGACTTGTTGTTTTTTCCCTCTGCACAAGTAAGATGCAACACAATCCCTACTTTGTTTTTACTGGCATGACACAACATTTTACTTCTAGCGTCACTGCAGGTGTAATAAATGAAAGCAAATAGCTGCAGTCATGAACCTGCTTGTCGCTGTGGTATCAACAAAGCTGTAAAAGTAACCTTTGCATGGTCATTAAACTTACTGTGCTGCGCTCAGTTGCATTTACACATTATCTTTTGTAATTACAGTTGTTACTTGCTAATCATTTGAATTCCAGATTTTCAGACATGCCTATGCTACTCCAACAAATGGATCGAGACACTTCAGGACAGCCATTCTTTCAGTGTCATTCAATGTGAAATTCAATACACAAGCTGTGCCGGATGGCACCACATTATGTTTGCGGTGCACTCTGTTTATTCATTAAAATATTGTGGAACATCCTGCTTTGTATTTGCACAGTTGCAGCAGCATTACTGGAACTCATCGCCTCAGTCAACCAAAACCAAAAGAATACAGAGCCACATAATGTCCAATTGTATTTCTAATTGTAAAACTTTAAAACCCTTTTTAACAGAAACACTAATAATACCTCTTGCTTTAAATTAAATTGCTTCGCTACTTTGGCTAAGCTGAAATCCCTAAGCACTGCACTCCTCGTCACGTAACTCTACTTTTACCTTGGGGACAGTTTAAATAATACCTGTGCTGCCTCTGAGATCACCAGTCACTTCTTTTCACCTGTCATAGTGGAGCTTAACACAGGAAGTGCAACACATGGGAGGTTCATGCGATCCCTCACTAACCCAGCTGTGGTAGTGCAGACGCTGAAACCAACTTATAGGAGTCACTACCACAGCAACTAGGATCCCTCACAGGAGTCTCAACAAGCTGTAGTGTAGTGTGTCAGCAAATAAATAAAGGAAAGAACAGAAGTTGAATATTATTAAAGGAACGTCAGGTACAGTACTGACCTAAAAGATTTGGGAATTATTACCATAATTGGTAATCCAGAATGTAATCCAATAAACAAACATAGGAACATAGACTGTATGGCTAGGCAGCTGTGCTTCTTCTCCCTCTGCACTGAGGGCAGACTGGCGCTACAGTGTCTCACTATCGCCTCTAGAGGAACACGTGGTATTACAAGACTGGACGGATCTGCAGCACAGCGCAATGTGCCTCAGGTTCACTAGTGCTTTCTTGTCATTGCATTTGCACTTTGAATAGAAAACCCGTTGAAGCTGCTCGTGGACCTCACCTGTCCGTAAAAAGCCACTCTGAAGTACGTGCCGAGCAGCCTGCGACCTGATTGTAACACTTCCATTATCTTGTTGTAGGCTCTGTGCAGAGTGTCGTACAGTCGGCTTAGTTTCTGGAGAAAAATAAGACAGATAGCATCAGAGCTGGTCCATCTCCTGAATGTTTATTGGAGAAGTGAGCAGTTTCAGTTATGTAATACCCCAAAAAACATATGTACTAAAGTATTTTTTCTACACATTACTTTACATTAAATCATTTTAAGGCCTATTTCTTATGGGGAAGGAAGCACTGTGTGTGTGTGTTAGGCCTGAGCATGCAAAATCACAAAAGAAGGAGAGGCTTGAGGGTGTCACACAAAGCAGTTTGTGTTTCCCCACCCTGGTGTTGTTTTCAAGAGCAACAAGGACGAGTGATTAAAAGCACTTAACAGCCAAGTTGCTGTACCAGAAAGGGAGTAATAGTGTAAGCATAGTGGCTGATCTTGTCCAACTGACAAACAATATAACATGAGATGAAGAGACGCTGACAATCCTGCGAGTGCAAGTCAACAAGTCTAAGAAGCCAAGGAGTTAAATGATGAGTGGAAATGTAATATCGGTAAACTTTAACAAATATTTATATCAAGAAAAAATGTCTACAAACCTTAGTCCTTACAAAAGTTTGATGACTTGAACTTCATAAGCATGAGGACATGGATGAATCACTTTGCAAAGAGAGGCAAGAAACAGTGGCTGCATGTTTATGATATGATGAAATCTGTTTGAATGCGCTACCTCATACTCGTGACGCTTCTCATAGATGGGGATAATAAGTTTGGCAATGTGCGTGATGAGCTCATAGCGTTCGGCTTTCCACAGGGCCTCCACACAGACCTCAAGGTGTTCGACCAAGACTTCCTAAAAAGGGGTAGAACAGGAATAACAGATCTCTTTCCATCCACATTTAAAGCATCAAATCAACAAATAAGAGTTTTCTTTGGAATTTAAACCTGGGAATCATTTACATTTGTTCAATACAGGTGCTGATACAATACACAGTTACAGTACCAATGCCAAAACTATACTATTTTTGATACCTTAGAAAGAGAAACAAAAGAAAAGTTCTACACAGGCAGCCATTCATAAACGTATTAAATAATAAAATAAATTAAAATAACTATCTGATCTGAGATTATTACCCAATTATAAAGAGATATTCATCAGTTTTTAATACTGTGTGCTACAGACACATTTTGATCAAATAAATAATAAAGAAAATAAAAGTATTGAGTTTAGACTTAAAATAGAAATGTGGAATTCAATGACAATCAAGCCAGTTGTTGTTTGTGAGGTAATATCAGGATCTGGATTGGCTAAAAATATAAATTCTATGTCATTCTAAGTCACTTCACATTACGCAAGAAACCAAATTCAATGCAGACGGCCGCACTTCAGTGTAATAGACATCTTGCATTCCGGTGTCTTCCCTCATGGCAGCTTCCTCGTCGATGTTAAAGGTAATCTTCTTAAAAGCTGCAAGGCCGGTGGGGAACAACTCTAACGAATAAACAGAAAAGACAAGGTAAAGAAAAACTGAAAACGTTCTAGCAAAGACTGTATTTTAGTTTGTTAGTTCTGAGGTTGCAACAGGTGATCCTGAGTCTTATTATTTGTATATTTATACCGTGACCTGAAATGTTATTGTCTGTAACTTGGATTTGTTGTATGTCTGAAGGACAATCTTGAAAAAGAAGATTGTTAATCTCAACAAGGCAAAGGTTAAATAATTGTAAGTTCAATAAGGCGGAGTAAAACCAACACTGCAACCTTCCTCCAGCATCTACTTGCTAAAGCCCTGCACCCCCAAACACCCCCTGGTCAAGTTAACCACTCGTATGGCTGTTGCAGAATTCCCTCAAATGTCCCCTCTTACTGTACGCAAAGGATTAACATTACTGCTGACCTCCCTTTACTTCCTGTCCTTTGCCAGGTGCAATAAGATGCGACGTCGTGCCAAAAGTTACAGACAAATTCATATTTGAGGAACTGATCCGTAGAGACAGCTGTTCCCTAGAAAGATCAGATATTACTCCACGCTTGGGAGTTTTTGACTATCAAATATAAACCACATAATAAAAGACGCTGCATCTGGCCTAGTAGCCAAACTAAGTTTTGAGAGATAAACGTTAGATGTCAAACAACTGTTGCACCCCATAGATGATGTTTGTCCATTGACTTTCCACAAAGCCATTTGTTTTGATAAGTATTTAACAGCAGGTTTTGCATTAGATACAAATTTGCATGAAAAATAGGAGTGTTTGCAGTCTGTATGTAATAACAGTCGGCGAACAAACTGTTGTGTCTTATATCAGCAATGCAGGCAAATCTTCTTGGACCACAATGCATGATAAAGAGCACGCATGTTGGCTGATTGTACGTCTGGTGTACTGTCACGTCAAGACGGTTAATTTAATACCTTAAATTTGGTCCTTCCTCAGCAAACTATTATTTAGCTTGACTTCAACCAACAGGCCTTTTGCTTTGTGTTGTATTACAGTATATTTGAAAGCCACAAATAGAGCATTGCGTGTGTGTGTGTGTGTGTAGATGTGCGGAGGGGCTTACTTTTCCTGTGCAGGTATTCTGCAACCAGTGCAGCAACGTGAACGTAACACATGGCCGCCTGTGAAGACAACAAACACCAGCCGATTTAGTCAACATTTCTATAACAGAAAGACGAGTGGAAACATGCAGTTCTATAGGAAACTGAAAGGGAACACCTTACCACAGGCATTGAGACAGAAGTGAAAATGCAGTTTGCAACTCTAATGGTAATATTTCCTTAACTACATCCTAGCTGTGATTGATTTATTTGGGCTGATATGCACAGGATTTATTGTAGTTACCTGTAAATTTAACAATCGTGCTGACATCTAGCAGCCACACCTACTAAACTACGTGCGTATCACCTCTGAAACAACAACATGCCTGAGAGCTGTTCATCTGTTCCTAGTCATGCAGTCATTCCAAAGTTCTGCTTATTCTAAACTAAGGCATATTTAACAGGAGCTTTACTTATGTACTTATGTACTATTGTTAAAGAAGAGCGTACAGCTAAATAAAAAGTCAAATAAAACAAACAAAAACAGAATTAAAAAGGTAAAAAATAATACAATACAAATGAAAGCAAAACATAAAATAAAATAAAACAGGATGTAAAACACAAACTATAAATAAATAAATTTCAACTGAATAAAATTAAAAACTAAATATACAAAAAAAAGAAAAACACAATACAACTGAATATATATTTTAAAAAAAAGCTAATTAAATTAAATGTTTTGGGATAGATTTGCTGGGTTTGCAGCGGTGTCATCTTTTCTTTTGTGTATGAGGAAATTCCTCTTAGCCTTGCTTGTAATAAAAAACAGTTGAATAAATAAATGCACTTGAACTCAAGCTAACATATCAACTGTACCACCCAGGTTCAACCTGTGTCAACCCTGACCTTTGACCTTCCTCTGGAGAGGAACTACCCAATTAAAGCAAAGAAGTATGGAGCGCCTTCATAGCCGAGTGGTTAAAGCCATGCCACATTACAGCAATAGACGGAATCGGAGTTTCAGGCTTCCGGTGGAATCGCAATGCATGCTGGTGTGGCAAGCCTAGAAAAGTGAGCACCAACTCTACAAGGGCCGCCATTTTTGGATTTCTTCTCTACGTGTTTGGCTAGTTTTTAGTGTGTAATCATCGCTCTTCTAGTTATGGGATTTGGACACCGACATTGTGTGGTGAAAGGATGTTCACAGTGGGAAAAAGCTAATTAAATGGGCAGAATCTCATTGTGAGCTTCACGATTGCAAATATGGCAACTGCAAGCCCCCGAACTATTTCCATTTCCAACAGCACTAAACAACAATGATAGAAGGCTAGCATGGACCAAAGCTGTAAAGAGACAGGATTACAATGGGAAGTCTTGGGAGCCCAAGAAATCTTCTCGGATTTGCAGTGAGCATTTCATGCAAGGAAAACCAACAAATGAATTCCCTGATCCTGAACTCGACCTGGGGTATGTAGTCTATCTACTTGATTTATATATTGACAAATGTACTTTCTATATATTGAGTTTTATAATAATTAACAAACACAAGTTAGGTATATATTTATAATAGCTTGCCCTGCAACACAACTCCAATAAGCACTTATGATATCGCCAGTTTTCTTGACTGCGCAGATCCATGCCCAATGTGGCGTATGGGAAACTTTCATTGAATGAGAACAATTTGCTTTCAAAAAGCAATACAAAAGATATTTGTTTCAACCAGCCAGAGTCAAACAGTCTAAATGCTTTGCCTTTTTTGTATTCGTTCAAAGTTTGTTTATGAAACTCGACATCGTTCCCCGGGTGGTCAGATATTAAAAATAATGTTGTATCGCTGAGGTATATCGGCGGCCAAGAAGTCATGCTGTTGTTTTCATTGACCCAGCCATCCTGCAATGTCAAGGGATCAGGCACTGAAACGCCACTCGGCATAACCAAAAGCTTGGTCTTTTCTTTTTCTGTGATTGAAAGTCTTTCGTTAGCTGTTGGTTGCTCCTCAATGCCCTATCTCTGATGCAGCAAACACCCTGGCAATAAGCTCCAGTTTTGTTCCTGAAACCTTTAAATTCCGCTTGCGGCAAAATACTTTCAAAGCTTCGACTTTCCACATCTGAACCTCATCATCAGAAAGGAGTTCAGAACTCATTGTAGAGTAGTAGGTTTGTTTACAACATGCTTGAAGAATAAGCTAAATACAATGTAAACACGTAGAGAAGAAATCCAATATGGCGGCCCTTGTAGAGTTGGTGCTCACTTTTCTAGGCCCGCCACACCAGCTCAAGCTCGAAACTCCGATTCCGTCTAAGGGACCTTTGTTGCATGTCATGCCCCTCTCTCTCTGTCTCTACACTGTCAAATAAAAAAATATAATATATAAAAATATAAATAAATACAAAAGTGAAGTAGTAGTACCTAATTATTTGTTTGTGACTGGACAAAGTGTTCATAATATAATTATAAAAACTTCAGCTTTTAACTTAATAATTTTAATTTAATTAATAAATAAACCTTTTGTTGCTGCTTCACCAAAACAAAATTACCTGACCTCTCTGTTTAATGTTTGATATTGTAAAAACATTGTAAACGCTGTATTGTTAGTGTTTTGTTTGGCCTCGGTCCTAGGGCAGTAGTACAACAATATAAACTATGTAGATATATATTTATTGATGTGATAAAATCATTTATTTGCTGCATGATGTTCTGCAGATACCAGGAATAACACAGTAAGTAATGCTTACTTGAAACCATGTGGGTTTGAAACCTGAGACTGAAGGACTGACTGAGATTCTGCACGTGTTTGCTGATCACTCTCTTTGCATCTTGACAGATTTTTGTTGTAAGTGAGAAATGAGGTAAAATTGTATGCAAAGATGTCTAAAAGTGATCAAAAGAGTCAGCCAGGAAAACCAGGACTTGCCTATCCTGTTGGCTTGCAATATTTTCATAGTTATCTGCACACAGGTGACAATAAAAAGACATAAACAGTAAGCGACTGACGGATGAACATATGACACAAAGTGAAACTGTGGATACCTGTTGTGGAAGTTTTCCTGCTTTACTCTGGAGATATATAAAGTATATATATATATATATATATAAAAAGTCAAATAAATGGTGATAGAGACAGAGTTGTCTTTTTACATTTATTTGAGATCTCAAAGGTACCAGTCCTACAGAAGCACTGGTGTAGTCTGTAGGAGAGCACAGGTTGGAAGAAGACACATAGGCATTTTATACAATTTGGTTTGGAGACGAGGTGATGAAAAACCACAGGAGGCCGAGCCAAACTGCCCTTTGATGCTTGTAAGGTAATAGTTATGTAAACAGAATAGATACAGAGTGATACACTCAATATTCTGTCTCAGTGAGTTAATCAGTTTGATCAGGATGAGTCTGTCTGGTATTAACATGAAATGGCAGTTGGCCCTGGTAACAGACACTCCTATGTTAGCATCAAATGGCAGTTGGCTTGTTTAACATAGGAAACTTGTACATAATTAAACAGTAGACATTTAAATTGCTATTACATACCTCAGAGAGATCTCCATTCTTCAGGTGTGCTCGGGCCATGCTGTCCAGCCAGGTTCGTCTTAACTCGGGGGTGCTGGCGTAAGACCGGGCCAGGCTGTACTGGAGGTCCAGCAGCATCTCCGGGTCTTTCTCATGCTCCCTCATCTGAGCCGTGGCCATCAGCACTGTGCGGATCCGCTTAGTCAAACCCTTCACTTCAGAGGGGAATGCCGTGGACTGTATCATGCAGAGAGGAATTAACACACACAGACTTGTGAAAACGTGAATCTATGAGAAAAATACAAGCAGAGCCCTGTTCTTCAAATGTGGCTTAACTAATCCAGCCTAACATGTTGTTTTTAAGGCTAAACTCGTTGTGTAAATGTTCAGTCATTTCAATTCTTTCAACCTTCTGCCTAACCTTTACACAGTTAAACTACTGAACCTCTACATGGCTCCTTGTAACATAATCTGTCATCCATCATCTTCACCTTGTACCGTATTTACAGTCTAAACAAACCACATCAGTCGTATTGCTACGCTACATATTTAATCTCACATTGAGAGCAGAGTGTTTACAAAGGGGATCCAGTGGCTGGTCGAAAGAGAGAATAAACACAGACACACAGAGTTGGATCACAGATGGGATTTCTGAGGTTTTTGGGTTGAATCCTCTCTTAACTTGGATAGCGCAGCAAAGGCTTATACGGAAAGATTTCATGTTCAGAAATATATGGAATTTAGAATCATCCATTCATCTTGATTTTAATCTTTTTGATGCTTTCTCAGTGAATTATATTGGATCCAGAGCTGTGATTAGTAAGACGTTTTGGTTTACCTACATTAGTCTTGTTGAATTCTACAATACCTTCATGGCCTTGTCGCTATTTGCAAAGTTGTTGATGATGGAGAGAGACTCCTGGAAGCGTGAGCTGCCCGTCAGCGCCACGTCGGAGATCAGCTGGCTTACAGCAATGATGATCTGGACAAATAAAAGGTGGACAGTGATGAGGTGGATAGAGAGGAGAGAGGCGTAAAGGGGAAATAGAGTGGATGAGGAGAAGAAGAACATGAAAGCAGGGTAAACACAGATCCACAGCAAATACTCTAAATGTATATGTATTGAGAGAATCCAGTAAGAGCTACTGGAAAGCTGCACGGCCTTCTGCCACTGTGTTAGTGGAGAAGCCGGAAACTCAGCAGGCTGTCTGTGTTTAATCTGTTTAAACACCATCTTAACATTCTGCACCTGCATTATGAAAGCATCTGAAGTACCCTGAGGAGTTTGTGTGGACAAAAGGCTAAAAGGTCAAGGGTGAATATAAGCATTGAGATTATGAAAGACCTTGTTACACAAGTGGTTGAATGTTGACAGTTTGGCTATTGTTCACTGAGTATGTATGAAACAAGGCCAGATCTTTAGATAGAGGAATAGTTTCCTCTATTCCTTCAGTCACTCCCTTTTACCTGCAGATGCGTGCGTAGGAATGTCTTTCTCTTGGTGTACTCGTAGTTGTTCCTCATCAGCAGGTAGAGCAGGGCTGACACCTCAGCCCTCAAAGAGCCCAGCTTGGAGACGCAGCACTTGAGCACCTCGCAGCACAGAGCCTCGCACAGCGTCACGCGGCCCTTAAACAGCACCGACGGGAACTGACAGGATCACATGTTAGTGTATTAAAGGGCAGGTATTAGAAAAATACTGTAAGTATGTAGGGAGGACAGCACATAAGTTACAGGTAAACATTAGACAGGAACAGAAGCTGTGAGTCCTCAAAACACACTCTGAAGACATGAGGTTTGTTACCAAGTAGAAAGAGTATGTGAATACACTTTTACAAACATGGATCTTTTGCACTCTGAAGTTTTTGAAAGTTTATGTTTTGAAAGATATTTTTTCAGTTTTAACAATCTAGACTCTAAACAAACAAAAGTTGATTTCAGCCCCATATTTCACAACTGGAATGAAAAACAAACTTGAACCTGAATAATGCAGTTTCCTGTACTTTTCAAAACAAAACTTTTTTGAATTGATTTGTGTCAGTGTGTTTAACATAAAGTGAACTGCTCTCATCAGACCACCCTGTATAAAGTAAGGTTGAATGAATTAAGTTTGTTTGGGACTATTTTCAGTGGTGTGTGTGTAATTGAGTAAATGAAATCTACAGTGTGTGTTTGTGGTAATAAAGGAACATGTCATATAATGCAATAGTGTGGCTCATTGATGCATTTTGTGGTTCAATGGCAAAGAGGAATAACATAGATCGACCACACAAAGTCCTTGTTCGTGGGACAAATTCATTGTTGTTGTTTTTTTAATTTATGGGCTTTATTGACAATAAAAAAAGATTTTTTACTATAGTATATTGTGCATTTCTTCCTCATTTTTGATTTTCTCTCTGGTATTTTAAAGAGCGGGATGTTTTTTTTTCTATTTGACTATCATGCCCATAACCCTAGAGACCATTAGGGGGGGGGAAGCTCCGCCCCCTCCTCAGAAGCAATCTGGATGACGAACTGAATGCTCCGTGTCTTCATTGCTGCTGCACTCTTATCTGTATTTTACAGGTCAGTTGTTGGTGAAAATTATCAATGTAAACTTCTTTAAGCTGAGCTTTATTTGGACGAGTGTTATTAAGATATTTTGATATCGTTTTAAGCAGTTTGTCGAACTATAAAAACTATTTGACACGCCGCCACTGTCGGCAGACGGAATCGGAGTTTCAGGCTTCCGGTTGAATCGCAATGGATGCTGGTGTGGCAAGCCTAGAAAAGTGAGCATCAACTCTATAAGGGCCGCCATATTGGATTTCTTCTCTACGTGGTTACATTGTATTTGGCTATTTTTTAGTGTGTAATCATCGCTCTTCTAGTTATGGGATTTGGACACCGACATTGTGTGGTGAAAGGATGTTCACAGTGGGAAAAAGCTAATTAAATGGGCAGAATCTCATTGTGAGCTTCACGATTGCAAACATTGCGACTGCAAGCCCCCGTTCAAACTATTTCCATTTCCAACAGCACTAAAGAACAATGATAGAAGGCTAGCATGGACCAAAGCTGTAAAGAGACAGGATTACAATGGGAAGTCTTGGGAGCCCAAGAAATCTTCGCGGATTTGCAGTGAGCATTTCATGCAAGGAAAACCAACAAATGAATTCCCTGATCCTGAACTCGACCTGGGGTATGTAGTCTATCTACTTGATTTATATATTGACAAATGTACTTTCTATATATTGAGTTTTATAATAATTAACAAACACAAGTTAGGTATATATTTATAATAGCTTACCCTGCAACACAACTGCAATAAGCACTTATGATATCGCCAGTTTTCTTGACTGCGCAGATCCTTGCCGAATGTGGCGTATGGGAAACTTTCATTGAATGAGTACATTTTGCTTTCAAAAAGCAATACTCAGAATTCTTTACGTTTATGAAACTCGACATGGTTCCCCGGGTGGTCAGACATTAAAAATAATGTTATATCGCTGAGGTATATCGGCGGCCAAGAAGTCATGCTGTTGTTTTCATTGACCCAGCCATCCTGCAATGTCAAGGGATCAGGCACTGAAACGCCACTCGGCATAACCAAAAGCTTGGTCTTTTCTTTTTCTGTGATTGAAAGTCTTTCGTTAGCTGTTGGTTGCTCCTCAATGCCTATCTCTGATGCAGCAAACACCCTGGCAATAAGCTCCAGTTTTGTTCCTGAAACCTTTAAATTCTGCTTGCAGCAAAATTCTTTCAAAGCTTCGACTTTCCACATCTGAACCTCATCATCAGAAAGGAGTTCAGAACTCATTCTAGAGTAGTAGGTTTGTTTACAAATCAAACCCCAAAAGTAAAAACACGCTTGAAGAATAAGCTAAATACAATGTAAACGCGTAGAGAAGAAATCCAATATGGCGGCACTTGTAGAGTTGGTGCTCACTTTTCTAGGCTCGCCACATCGGCATGCATTGCGATTCCACCGGAAGCCCGAAACTCCGATTCCATGTATATATATATATATATATATATATATATATATATATATATATATATATATGTCCACTGTTAGCATGTTGCCACCGGCAGGATGTTTTGTGGGTTTCTTTTGCCTGGGTCTAGTCACCAAGTTTTACTTTGCACAGTATCTGTATTTCGTCTATGTGTATAAAAAGCTAAAATGAATGGATACATTGTTCAGTGCTGAAAAACACTACAGTAAGATGTTACAGAGCTGTACTTGTTAGTGTAAAATGTTGATATTGTAATGTATGTAGTTTAAAGGTGTATTTGTCGATTTGAATAGAAGCAATCTGGATGACGAACTGAACGCTCCGTGTCTTCATTGCTGCTGCACTCTTATCTGTATTTTACAGAATCATTTATTGTCGCTTGGGTACCAACTTTGGGACCCTTAACAATACACATGATTAAGATTAATAACGCAACATGTGAATGTGGGAACAAGGCAGCAGCAAAACCAACAAACACAGGAAACAAGAAATGTTTATTATATGCATCCGTTTTTTTTGTCAATGATAAATGACCTTTCAAGAAGACTGTATGTCCTTCTTTGGATGTTATAAATGGTACAAGTAGAGAGAATGACTGTGGAAACGACACGTAGGCTGGATCACTTGTGTTTGTTTACCAGTAATGGAAAATATTGCATTCAGTGTCCAAACAACATGAAGAATCACAGTATATTTTCTTCAACAGTCACGTTCTTAGTGAAAATCATTTTAATAGCGCAAATGTTTAAGTGTGCCGACATACCTTGTTAATGAAAGACCTGAGCGCGGCAAACACGTGCCTGAGGGCCACTTCTGATTGGCCGACTTTAAGGAAGGTGAGGTAAACGTCAAACACCTTTTTCATCAGGGGGTTGTGACCGTCGCTGTCCAGCAGCTGGGTCTGACACACACACACACACACACACACACGCACAGATATTAACTTACATTATTCCCCTGTGTGTGTGTGTGTGTGTGTGTGCGTGTGCGTGTGCGTGTGCGTACTGACCTTGAAACACTGAGTGAATTGAGCGAGAACATCCAGGACACTCAGGCAGACCTCGGTGGAGATGTTTCCCTCCAGCAGAGCCTGATGGTGGATCTCTGCTTCTGATGGCCCTGTCCCTAGAACACAAACACAGAGAGAGAGAGAGAACATCAGTAAACACTGTATGTAATGGTTCACATTGCAATAAAGAACACATTCATCAGTGACTCATGTCATGTTTTTCAAAAAAATAATTTTGTAAAAAACATGACATTATTAAAACCTGATGTCACCACGTTGTGTATCGGCACTGTTGATCCGTGTATCTGGCCTGCTTTAATTTGTTAATTTAAAATATAGGTCACAAAGTAAATTATTATTTGTTTACTGATTTAATATAATCTTAAAAAGGGACTAAATATTACGCGGGAACATCTTGCACAAATCAAATTATTTTTAAATTGCCATCTTTAAAAAGGGGGCTTGTCAGTGAGTCGTCGACTTGTTGAGTCCAGAAAGTAAAAAAAAAACATGTAATAATGCAATCTATAGGGGACACATTAATGATTTTGGGGGATGTCAGTATTAGTCAACACGCAGCTGATCCTGCCCATTCATCTCTGCCACAAGTTTCTCATCAAGTTTCAGCGTGGATTTAATGCATTAATCTGGCGTTTGTCAGATATCCATTACATTAGGATCACAGAGGCCTTTGAGCTTGACACAATTTGGTCAGTGACATAATAGGTTTGGGATAAATCTAGGAAAGGATGGGGCTCAATTGACTGAGTATTACAATAAGTGTGTTCTAGAACTTCCTATTGGCTGCTTTCCATTCAGGTACAGACATCATGGTATAATACCTGATGTAGGAGTGTTTGATCTGGGTATAACAACAGCTCTCTGTGTGTCTCTAACAATGCTTGTGCTTGATTTTCTCCAAACCTCAGTTAAGCACAAGTCTGGCAACAAATAACTTTACAATAACAACTGGTGTGGCCGTCCTCACTTAAATCCAACTGCTAAGTGCAACATTTGTTTCAAACAAGGATTTTACTATCATGTTTGTCTATAAAAGATTTGCTAAGGTTTCGTTTTACTGATACAATAATTACATAATCATTTTTTAGAAAGTTTACTGGCAAGAACAGTGTAATTTGCCACGAATCAAAGAGACAGTATACGTGATCCAACAACTCCAACTCTTATATCAGAGTTTTTTTTAAAGAGCCAGGACATTATATAATAGATGCATGTATTATTGGAAACTCTATCTATACTGTTTCAATGGTATACTCGTCTGTAATTTACAATATTGAGAAAATAACAATTACATATCAGTTCCTTTCTTATTAGGAAATTATTAGGGGAAAAGCCGTAAGACAAAGTGCAACCTGAAGTTTGTATCTGTGTGTGGTTACCTATATTGAGAGTAAGGGAGGCTTCCATGGTGCCGAACTGGTGTAACTTAGTCTGCATGAGACTGCCTCGGTTGCAGCGCATAGCCGGCATCGTCTGAGACTTCCTGTCTGAGGAGAAAAGCTTCGACACACAAATCTCCTGACTCCTGTATGAATAATACATCCACAGAGAAAGAGAGAGGGCAGATATCTAACTTATGGTATTAACAAGACAGATCATGACCAAAACACATCATCCATCAGAAACAAAGAGTAATGTACTGATAAACCAAACCCCAACAACATTTCTGTGAAATCTACCAAAACAACTTGAAAGGATTCTTAAAACTAAATGTAACTGGATTTGAAATGTCAGATGTTTGACAGATTGCGCAGGTGAGACAGGTGAGACAACAGCGCTGTTGGTGTTTTGCAGCCTTACCGGCCAATGTTCCTTTTTCCAATGTAACGGAGCTGAACCAGACACGTCCTGCAGAGAGGATGACAATAATAGAAAGTATTAGTAGGAGAAGGGGAAGTGTTCATGGATGTCTGGCTTTATTTTTGATCTTTCAGTCCAGGTATTTTTTCAAGATCCTTTTAAGTCTTAACGTCTTAAGTCTAAGTGTTTTTTCGGGGGTTACTATCCAGTTGTTCGTTTGTTGTGTTTGGTTGCCACATAATCTTATTGGAGTGTGTCCAAGTCCCTTTTGGCAACACTTGTCAAACAACCACAGGGAAAGAGTGTGACGTGGCTCCAACCTAAGAAGACTGTTGACTTTATACAAGACATGATAAAAGACATAATTTATTCCGCATTACAACGGGCCAGACTGTGCTGAAGAAATATTATTTTTTGTACACTACTCACTCGAGCAAACTGAGGAAGTTCATGATGTCTTGAGGGCAGACTTTGTTCCAGTAGGCCATGAGAGTGTCTGTGGACAAAAAGAAACTCTTTGATGCATGTTTTTCTTTTAACCAAAATTAATCAACCTGTAGTGAGATTTGACTAAATAGTTCATGTTGATTTTAGAAGACTCGTGTAGCTAAATGAACTAAACATCCTAGATGTGGAGAGGCCTGGCTGACAATCAGTCCTTAGCGTCATTGTTCATGTAACAGCCAAGCCAAGTTCCTGCCTAGCCTTTATCCTAAAATAGCAGAAGGGACAATTATGGAAATATCCTGTGTGTGGTGAAGGAGGGCCTGACTGTGCAGTGCGGTTATAGATAATCACTGACCCTCCGACAACGTCTTGACAATGTGAAGGAAGGAGATCAGGAGGCCTTTGATCTCATACTGTCCCAGTCTGCCCGTGGGAGGCATGGGGCTGCTGCTCATGGTGGAGCAACGTCTCTGCAGCTGGAACAACAACACACACTCAAGGGTGAGATATTAAAAATCCATGGGGTGGAAAAAAGATGATTGAGCCAAACAAAATGAGTCTACCAAATGCAAGGTAACATTTTCTAGCCAACAACTTTACTTTTGAGACCGAGGTTGAACAGAATGATGGAGACACAGAACACTTGCATTTATTTAGACAAAGCGAAAGTGTGAAAACTGCACCACCTGACAGACTCATTTAAGGGAGGAGGCTGGCCGTATTCAATTTGTTTTGTTTGTTTACATCGACACTTTGTTTGATACCTGTTTGGGGTTTTATGATTAGACAATAAGCTAATTTGACTTCTCTACCCTGTCTGTGACGCACAGCCCCACGAGGTACATCTTTAAGAACAGTTCACACATACATACTTTCTTTTTCTCATAAGGCTTGTTTATATATATTTTTTAAACAGCTGGGCACTAATGTTTTTACGAAATGTTACTCAAACTGGAGTCAATAGTATTTTCAGTCAAGAATTAATAAACATTAGTGCACAACTGAGTATTTATGGCACAAGATGTAAGTGGGATAGACTAATATTTACGTACACAGACATCTTGGTTGTAGGATTAGTTGATTGTTTGTTTGGGTCTGCACATATTGTAATAGCAATTTAAATGTCTACTGTTTAATAATGTACAAGTTCCCCATGTTAAACAAGCCAACTGCCATTTGATGCTAACATAGGAGTGTCGGTGAGATCAAACCAGGGCCAACTGCCATTTCATGTTAATACAAGACAGACTCATCCTGATTAGACTGATTAACTAACAAAAGACAGGACACAGCCACATCCTGATCAAACTGATTAACTCACTGAGACAAAATATTGAGTGTATCACCCAATATTCTGTTTACATAACTATTACCTTATAAGCATCAAAGGGCAGTTTGGCTCGGCCTCCTGTGGTTTTTCATCACCTCGTCTCCAAACCAAATTGTATAAAATGCCTATGTGTCTTCTTCCAACCTGGGCTCCCCTACAGACTACACCAGTGCTCTGTAAGACTGGTACCTTTGAGATCTCAAATAAATGTAAAAAGACAACTCTGTCTCTATCACCATTTATTTGACTTTATATATATATATATATATATATATATATATATATATATATATATATATATATATATATATATATATATATATATATATATATATATATATACACTTTATATCTCTCCAGAGTAAAGCAGGAAAACTTCCACAACAATATAAGAAAATATAGAATTTTGCCAGTGCGGTTGTTACTACTGTATAGATTCAACTACTCTAGCAAGAGAGAAAGTCCATATAAAGATGTCTATAGATTCACACGTCCACATCTCAATTAGGAAATTATTGCTTTAATATTAATTTTTAAACTTACAAAGAAGCTAATAAATACTTTTGTGTTGTGTTAAACTGTTGACTTCAGGAAGCTATCTGGAGTTTGAAGTTAGTACATCTGCATATTAGTTTGTGTTTAGGGAACCAAGCTCTGGCCAAGGAGTGACATAACATCGCAAGCAAGTTTTAACGGTTAGACTATTTTGTTTCCATAAACCAAAGATGGTGTGCTGAAAAGTACTCTAAGTATGTATTTATACAGATGATAAATAATCCACTCCAGTCTATATTCAACATCTGGGTGCATGACAGGACAGCGGATGCACACTCAGCTCTGGCATCAGACCAGGGAACATGAATAAGCCTGTGTGTTTTCCAGAATAAACCTATTAAAATGTCTCCTTCAGCAGATAACATGTGGAGTGTCCGTCCGTGAGGTCTACATCAAAATGAACTTTAACATCAAAATCAAAGGTAGTCTTTGGCGTGAGTTAAATGATGCAATCCCATCTCATTTAATGTGCCTCCGTTGCACAGCAGGAACAGTGGAGAGCTTGTTGTTGTGTTCAGAGACTGCAGGCACTTCACACAGAAGTCAATGTAGCACTTTTCAACTATTGAGACGTTAACATTGAAAACAGTGTGTGTACACGGCAAAAGAATTGTACAGATCGTATACAAAGGGATTGACAGAACAAAGGTCAGGCTATGCTGGGGCTACATTAAAGGGATATTTCTGATAGTTTAAAGTGGGGTTGTATGAGGTTCTTATCCACAGTCAGTTTATTATCTAGATGGCAGTCGGCACGCCCACAGTTTAGAGAAGCAGACAGGAATTACGGCACCACACTGTGTCCTTACCTCAATGCTGTCTAGGGTTCCTGAGTCCATAAACAGAGAGCATCTGGAATCCTCTCTCCTCACAACATGGCCATTCTGAGCGGAGAGACCTGGAGCCAACACAGTGCAGTTAAGTATAAGCAATGAGCTCACTGGTAGAGACATTTGCAAATTTAGGGGAGAAACTGATTCTCTCTTAAAACCAAAATTTAGGCTAATACAGGATGCAAAAATAGATACCGGATGTACTATGAAATCCCTAAATATAAATGGCATATTAACAGATCTTAATAAACCATCCATAAAGGGGGAACTCTACTGATTTCACACAGCCAGATCAGTTTACTAGCCATATGAAATAATACTGAGCCTGTGACTCCAGTTGTATAAAGTATTCTGTGGCTCTGGAGAGGCATTGTGAAGTCTGAGAACATAACTTACTTATGTCACCCGGGGGGGAAAAGTATGTTCTTTGGCATTAATCTTCTTGTGACTTGTGTGGGAATGCAATACTGAATACTGAATCTTTTACCAACTTGTTTTAAGTACAATGGGGAGATCTGTCATTCTCAGACTCACAATCTTTACCTCAGTTCAACAGTTTAATCTCCCTCAATGAAAAGAAGATGCTTGTGAACATAGCCTATCTGAAATTTGAAAAGATAAAAAAATGTTTTTGTCCGTTGTTGTTGACATCCTCGTCTTTCCTTGGGTGCTACTTTCATCTTGACATCAACTCAGGTCACTAGCGAATGAT
The DNA here is from genome assembly GCF_900634415.1 of Cottoperca gobio. Classification (NCBI taxonomy): domain Eukaryota; kingdom Metazoa; phylum Chordata; class Actinopteri; order Perciformes; family Bovichtidae; genus Cottoperca; species Cottoperca gobio. Next base: position 5,654,707 of record NC_041372.1, on the reverse strand, counting down.
GTGCAAACTAAAAATGTCTCCATCGCCACAGAAGAGCCAGTCTTGGGGTAAGTGATGTGATGCAGCACACTCTGAGTGGCGCACAGCTGCTGCTTTCAGAGAGAGTGCTGCTAATGTAACATACATATTGCCTCTGT